>NC_064307.1:7568670-7633496 GCF_023373825.1 Bactrocera dorsalis
TATCTGTGCATTACAGTTGAGGTAGGTGTAGTCAGCCGCTTTCGTTGAGCATCTTCACCTGCTGGTTCGGAAGATTTAGTGATTGTCTTTGTTTTGGTTTTCTTGGATGTAGTCTTTTTTTCATATTTTTTGGTTTGCGCATAAACGCTAGTTACGTGAGAATAGTCGGCCTTTGGACGGCTAGATGTTGGACTGAATGTTCTTAGTGTAGCGTTATATGGCATCGTGGTTACGTCAGTGCGTGTACGCGGCCTTGGCGTAGTTGACCGGCTATGTAAATTGTCTTCGCTTAATCCAACATTGACTGTTTGTGAACGAAGGCTTGTGGACCGATCGGAACGAACCTCCGTTTTTAGTGGGCTTGGAGCAGCTTTTAGAGTAGAAACCTTAGATACTTCATCTTTATTTGGTAAATGCTTTTTCTGTCTGGTGGATACATTTGCTATTGCTTTAGTTTTATTAGCTTTATTTTGCACATCTCCACTAGGAGTCGCAGGATGGGCTTTTTCAGTTTTGGTGTAGCGACTATGGTTCTGTAATAGTGACTTCTTCACAGTATCCTTAGTTTCAACCTTTGTAGAAGACGTTTTCTTTACACCCCTAATAAGTTTCTTATTCACCGAAGCTTTCTTAAATTCTTCACTATTTTTCCTGGTTAACTCCGTTCTTTCACCTAAATTTACAAAATATGCAACACCTCTCTCCTTTCCAATTCCTCCACTCGGGGCAGCAGACCTTTCTAAACTATCTAAACTACTACATGAGTCTAAAATATCTCGACTGTTTGACAAACTCGTAGAAAATTGACCACGTTCACTTTCAAACGGCATTTCTTCGCTGGTAGTCACATCTGCTCCCGAAACTACGGACAGCAAAGGGCGAGTCTTTTTATTCATTTCATATATTTTAGGCTCATCACATTCTTTCTCCGATTCATCAGAAGAGTACACATGAGAAACAGGCTTACCAATGACAAGCGGAGATTTTGGTTTGTCTTCTGGTTTTGAAATTGGGTGAACGTCTATAGTGTCTTTGTCATCTGGTTTGCCGACAGACGGTACTAATGGTAACGCTTGTTTCATATCAGCGACTTTAGGTTTGTCAAACTCTTCCTCTGATTCATCAGATGAGTACACATGAGGAACAGGCTTAGTAATGTCAAGCGGAGATTTTGGTTTGTCTGTTGGTTTTGAAATTGGTTGAACGGATTTAGAGTCTTTGTCATCTGGTTTGCCTACAGACGGTACTAATGGTAACGCTTGTTTCATATCAGCGAGTTTAGGTTTGTCAAACTCGTCCTCTGATTCATCAGAAGAGTACACATGAGGAACAGGCTTAGTAATGTCAAGCGGAGATTTTGGTTTGTCTGTTGGTTTTGAAATTGGTTGAACGTCTTTAGTGTCTTTGTCATCTGGTTTGCCTACAGACGGTACTAATGGTAACGCTTGTTTCATATCAGCGAGTTTAGGTTTGTCAAGCTCTTCCTCTGATTCATCAGAAGAGTACACATGAGGAACAGGCTTAGTAATGTCAAGCGGAGATTTTGGTTTGTCTGTTGGTTTTGAAATTGGTTGAACGTCTTTAGTGTCTTTGTCATCTGGTTTGCCTACAGACGGTACTAATGGTAACGCTTGTTTCATATCAGCGAGTTTAGGTTTGTCAAGCTCTTCCTCTAATTCATCAGAAGAGTACACATGAGGAACAGGCTTAGTAATGTCTAGCAGAGACTTTGGTTTGTCTTCTGGTTTTGAAATTGGTTGAACGTCTTTAGTGCCTTTGTCATCTGGTTTGCCTACTGACGGTACTAATGGTACCGCTTTCTTGATATCAGCGAATTTAGGTTTGTCAAACTCGTCCTCTGATTCATCAGAAGAGTACACATGAGGAACAGGCTTAGCAATGTCAAGCGGAGATTTTAGTTTGTCTTCCGGTTTTGGAATTGGTTGAACGTCTTTAGTGTCCTTGTCATCTGGTTTGCCTACTGACGATACTAATGGTGATGCTTGTTTCATATCAGCGGGTTTGGGTTTGTCAAAGTTTTCCTCTGATTCATCAGAAGAGAACACATGAGGAACAGACTTAGCAATGTCAAGCGGAGATTTAGGTTTGTCTTTTGGTTTTGAAATTGGTTGAACGTCTTTAGTATCTTTGCCATCTGGTTTGCCTACTGACGAAATTAATGGTGATGCTTGTTTCATATCAGCGAATTTAGGTTTGTCAAACTCGTCCTCTGATTCATCAGAAGAGTACACATGAGGAACAGGCTTAGCAATGTCAAGCGGAGATTTTAGTTTGTCTTCCGGTTTTGAAATTGGTTTAACGTCTTTAGTGTCTTTGTCATCTGATTTGCCTACTGACGAAACTAATGGTGATGCTTGTTTCATATCAGCGAATTTAGGTTTGTCAAACTCGTCCTCTGATTCATCAGAAGAGTGCACATGAGGAACAGGCTTAGTAATGTCAAGCGGAGATTTTGGTTTGTCTTCTGGTTTTGAAATTGGTTGAACGTCTTTAGTGTCTTTGTCATCTGGTTTGCCTACTGACGATACTAATGGTAACGCTTGTTTCATATCAGCGAATTTAGGTTTGTCAAACTCGTCCTCTGATTCATCAGGAGAGTGCACGTGAGGAACAGACTTAGTAATGTCAAGCGGAGATTTTGGTTTGTCTTCTGGTTTTGAAATTGGTTGAACGTCTTTAGTGTCTTTGTCATCTGGTTTGCCTACAGACGGTACTAATGGTAACGCTTGTTTCATATCAGCGAGTTTAGGTTTGTCAAGCTCTTCCTCTGATTCATCAGAAGAGTACACATGAGGAACAGGCTTAGCAATGTCAAGCGGAGATTTTGGTTTGTCTTCTGGTTTTGAAATTGGTTGAACATCTTTAGTGTCTTTGTCATCTGGTTTGCCTACAGACGGTACTAATGGTAACGCTTGTTTCATATCAGCGAGTTTAGGTTTGTCAAGCTCTTCCTCTGATTCATCAGAAGAGTACACATGAGGAACAGGCTTAGCAATGTCAAGCGGAGATTTTGGTTTGTCTTCTGGTTTTGAAATTGGTTGAACATCTTTAGTGTCTTTGTCATCTGGTTTGCCTACAGACGGTACTAATGGTAACGCTTGTTTCATATCAGCAAGTTTAGGTTTGTCAAGCTCTACCTCTGATTCATCAGAAGAGTACACATGAGAAACAGGCTTAGTAATGTCAAGCGGAGGTTTTGGTTTGTCTGTTGGTTTTGAAATTGGTTGAACGTCTTTAGTGTCTTTGTCATCTGGTTTGCCTACTGACGATACTAATGATAACGCTTGTTTCATATCAGCGAATTTAGGTTTGTCAAACTCGTCCTCTGATTCATCAGAAGAGTACACATGAGGAACAGGCTTAGTAATGTCAAGCGGAGATTTTGGTTTGTCTTCTGGTTTTGAAATTGGTTGAACGTCTTTAGTGTCTTTGTCATCTGGTTTGCCTACAGACGGTACTAATGGTAACGCTTGTTTCATATCAGCGAATTTAGGTTTGTCAAACTCGTCCTCTGATTCATCAGAAGAGTACACATGAGGAACAGGCTTAGTAATGTCAAGCGGAGATTTTGGTTTGTCTTCTGGTTTTGAAATTGGTTGAACGTCTTTAGTGTCTTTGTCATCTGGTTTGCCTACTGACGATACCAATGATAACGCTTGTTTCATATCAGCGAATTTAGGTTTGTCAAACTCGTCCTCTGATTCATCAGAAGAGTACACATGAGGAACAGGCTTAGTAATGTCAAGCGGAGATTTTGGTTTGTCTTCTGGTTTTGAAATTGGTTGAACGTCTTTAGTGTCTTTGTCATCTGGTTTGCCTACAGACGGTACTAATGGTAACGCTTGTTTCATATCAGCGAGTTTAGGTTTGTCAAGCTCTTCCTCTGATTCATCAGAAGAGTACACATGAGGAACAGGCTTAGTAATGTCAAGCGGAGATTTTGGTTTGTCTTCTGGTTTTGAAATTGGTTGAACGTCTTTAGTGTCTTTGTCATCTGGTTTGCCTACAGACGGTACTAATGGTAACGCTTGTTTCATATCAGCGAGTTTAGGTTTGTCAAGCTCTTCCTCTGATTCATCAGAAGAGTACACATAAGGAACAGACTTAGTAATGTCAAGCGGAGATTTTGGTTTGTCTTCTGGTTTTGAAATTGATTGAACGTCTTTAGTGTCTTTGTCATCTGGTTTGCCTACTGACGATACTAATGGTAACGCTTGTTTCATATCAGCGAGTTTAGGTTTGTCAAACTCGTCCTCTGATTCATCAGAAGAGTACACATGAGGAACAGGCTTAGTAATGTCAAGCGGAGATTTTGGTTTGTCTTCTGGTTTTGAAATTGGTTGAACGTCTTTAGTGTCTTTGTCATCTGGTTTGCCTACAGACGGTACTAATGGTAACGCTTGTTTCATATCAGCGAGTTTAGGTTTGTCAAGCTCTTCCTCTGATTCATCAGAAGAGTACACATGAGGAACAGACTTAGTAATGTCAAGCGGAGATTTTGGTTTGTCTTCTGGTTTTGAAATTGGTTGAACGTCTTTAGTGTCTTTGTCATCTGGTTTGCCTACTGACGATACCAATGATAACGCTTGTTTCATATCAGCGAATTTAGGTTTGTCAAACTCTTCCTCTGATTCATCAGAAGAGTACACATGAGGAACAGGCTTAGTAATGTCAAGCGGAGATTTTGGTTTGTCTTCTGGTTTTGAAATTGGTTGAACGTCTTTAGTGTCTTTGTCATCTGGTTTGCCTACAGACGGTACTAATGGTAACGCTTGTTTCATATCAGCGAGTTTAGGTTTGTCAAGCTCTTCCTCTGATTCATCAGAAGAGTACACATGAGGAACAGACTTAGCAATGTCAAGCGGAGATTTTGGTTTGTCTTCTGGTTTTGAAATTGGTTGAACGTCTTTAGTGTCTTTGTCATCTGGTTTGCCTACAGACGGTACTAATGGTAACGCTTGTTTCATATCAGCGAGTTTAGGTTTGTCAAGCTCTTCCTCTGATTCATCAGAAGAGTACACATGAGGAACGGACTTAGCAATGTCAAGTGGAGATTTTTGTTTGTCTGTTGGTTTTGAAATTGGTTGAACGTCTTTAGTGTCTTTGTCATCTGGTTTGCCTACAGACGGTACTAATGGTAACGCTTGTTTCATATCAGCGAGTTTAGGTTTGTCAAGCTCTTCCTCTGATTCATCAGAAGAGTACACATGAGGAACGGACTTAGCAATGTCAAGCGGAGACTTTGGTTTGTCTTCCGGTTTTGGAATTGGTTGAACGTCTTTAGTGTCCTTGTCATCTGGTTTGCCTACAGACGGTACTAATGGTAACGCTTGTTTCATATCAGCGAGTTTAGGTTTGTCAAGCTCTTCCTCTGATTCATCAGAAGAGTACACATGAGGAACAGGCTTAGTAATGTCAAGCGGAGATTTTGGTTTGTCTTCTGGTTTTGAAATTGGTTGAACGTCTTTAGTGTCTTTGTCATCTGGTTTGCCTACAGACGGTACTAATGGTAACGCTTGTTTCATATCAGCGAGTTTAGGTTTGTCAAGCTCTTCCTCTGATTCATCAGAAGAGTACACATGAGGAACAGGCTTAGTAATGTCAAGCGGAGATTTTGGTTTGTCTGTTGGTTTTGAAATTGGTTGAACGTCTTTAGTGTCTTTGTCATCTGGTTTGCCTACAGACGGTACTAATGGTAACGCTTGTTTCATATCAGCGAGTTTGGGTTTGTCAAAGTCTTCCTCTGATTCATCAGAAGAGTACACATGAGGAACAGGCTTAGCAATGTCAAGCGGAGATTTTGGTTTGTCTGTTGGTTTTGAAATTGGTTGAACGTCTTTACTGTCTTTGTCATCTTGTTTGCCTACAGACGGTACTAATGGTAACGCTTGTTTCATATCAGCGGGTTTGGGTTTGTCAAGCTCTTCCTCTGATTCATCAGAAGAGTACACATGAGGAACAGGCTTAGTAATGTCAAGCGGAGATTTTGGTTTGTCTTCTGGTTTTGAAATTGGTTGAACGTCTTTAGTGTCTTTGTCATCTGGTTTGCCTACAGACGGTACTAATGGTAACGCTTGTTTCATATCAGCGAGTTTAGGTTTGTCAAGCTCTTCCTCTGATTCATCAGAAGAGTACACATGAGGAACAGGCTTAGTAATGTCAAGCGGAGATTTTGGTTTGTCTTCTGGTTTTGAAATTGGTTGAACGTCTTTAGTGTCTTTGTCATCTGGTTTGCCTACAGACGGTACTAATGGTAACGCTTGTTTCATATCAGCGAGTTTGGGTTTGTCAAGCTCTTCCTCTGATTCATCAGAAGAGTACACATGAGGAACAGGCTTAGCAATGTCAAGCGGAGATTTTGGTTTGTCTTCCGGTTTTGAAATTGGTTGAACGTCTTTAGTGTCTTTGTCATCTGGTTTGCCTACAGACGGTACTAATGGTAACGCTTGTTTCATATCAGCGGGTTTGGGTTTGTCAAGCCCTTCCTCTGATTCATCAGAAGAGTACACATGAGGAACAGGCTTAGTAATGTCAAGCGGAGATTTTGGTTTGTCTTCTGGTTTTGAAATTGGTTGAACGTCTTTAGTGTCTTTGTCATCTGGTTTGCCTACAGACGGTACTAATGGTAACGCTTGTTTCATATCAGCGGGTTTGGGTTTGTCAAAGTCTTCCTCTGATTCATCAGAAGAGTACACATGAGGAACAGGCTTAGCAATGTCAAGCGGAGATTTTGGTTTGTCTTCTGGTTTTGAAATTGATTGAACGTCTTTAGTGTCTTTGTCATCTGGTTTGCCTACAGACGGTACTAATGGTAACGCTTGTTTCATATCAGCGGGTTTGGGTTTGCCAAAGTCTTCCTCTGATTCATCAGAAGAATACACATGAGGAACGTACTTAGCACTGTCAAGCGGAGACTTTGGTTTGTCTTCTGGTTTTGAAATTGGTTGAACGTCTTTAGTGTCTTTGTCATCTGGTTTGCCTACAGACGGTACTAATGGTAACGCTTGTTTCATATCAGCGAGTTTAGGTTTGTCAAGCTCTTCCTCTGATTCATCAGAAGAGTACACATGAGGAACAGGCTTAGTAATGTCAAGCGGAGATTTTGGTTTGTCTTCCGGTTTTGAAATTGGTTGAACGTCTTTAGTGTCTTTGTCATCTGGTTTGCCTACAGACGGTACTAATGGTAACGCTTGTTTCATATCAGCGAGTTTAGGTTTGTCAAGCTCTTCCTCTGATTCATCAGAAGAGTACACATGAGGAACAGGCTTAGTAATGTCAAGCGGAGATTTTGGTTTGTCTTCTGGTTTTGAAATTGGTTGAACGTCTTTAGTGTCTTTGTCATCTGGTTTGCCTACAGACGGTACTAATGGTAACGCTTGTTTCATATCAGCGGGTTTGGGTTTGTCAAAGTCTTCGTCTGATTCATCAGAAGAGTACACATGAGGAACAGGCTTAGTAATGTCAAGCGGAGATTTTGGTTTGTCTGTTGGTTTTGAAATTGGTTGAACGTCTTTAGTGTCTTTGTCATCTGGTTTGCCTACAGACGGTACTAATGGTAACGCTTGTTTCATATCAGCGAGTTTAGGTTTGTCAAGCTCTTCCTCTGATTCATCAGAAGAGTACACATGAGGAACGGACTTAGCAATGTCAAGCGGAGACTTTGGTTTGTCTTCTGGTTTTGAAATTGGTTGAACGTCTTTAGTGTCTTTGTCATCTGGTTTGCCTACAGACGGTACTAATGGTAACGCTTGTTTCATATCAGCGAGTTTAGGTTTGTCAAGCTCTTCCTCTGATTCATCAGAAGAGTACACATGAGGAACAGGCTTAGTAATGTCAAGCGGAGATTTTGGTTTGTCTGTTGGTTTTGAAATTGGTTGAACGTCTTTAGTGTCTTTGTCATCTGGTTTGCCTACAGACGGTACTAATGGTAACGCTTGTTTCATATCAGCGAGTTTAGGTTTGTCAAGCTCTTCCTCTGATTCATCAGAAGAGTACACATGAGGAACAGGCTTAGTAATGTCAAGCGGAGATTTTGGTTTGTCTTCTGGTTTTGAAATTGGTTGAACGTCTTTAGTGTCTTTGTCATCTGGTTTGCCTACTGACGATACTAATGGTAACGCTTGTTTCATATCAGCGGGTTTGGGTTTGTCAAAGTCTTCGTCTGATTCATCAGAAGAGTACACATGAGGAACAGGCTTAGTAATGTCAAGCGGAGATTTTGGTTTGTCTGTTGGTTTTGAAATTGGTTGAACGTCTTTAGTGTCTTTGTCATCTGGTTTGCCTACTGACGATACTAATGGTAACGCTTGTTTCATATCAGCGAGTTTAGGTTTGTCAAAGTCTTCGTCTGATTCATCAGAAGAGTACACATGAGGAACAGGCTTAGTAATGTCAAGCGGAGATTTTGGTTTGTCTGTTGGTTTTGAAATTGGTTGAACCTCTTTAGTGTCTTTGTCATCTGGTTTGCCTACTGACGATACTAATGGTAACGCTTGTTTCATATCAGCGAGTTTAGGTTTGTCAAGCTCTTCCTCTGATTCATCAGAAGAGTACACATGAGGAACAGGCTTAGTAATGTCAAGCGGAGATTTTGGTTTGTCTGTTGGTTTTGAAATTGGTTGAACGTCTTTAGTGTCTTTGTCATCTGGTTTGCCTACAGACGGTACTAATGGTAACGCTTGTTTCATATCAGCGAGTTTAGGTTTGTCAAGCTCTTCCTCTGATTCATCAGAAGAGTACACATGAGGAACAGGCTTAGTAATGTCAAGCGGAGATTTTGGTTTGTCTGTTGGTTTTGAAATTGGTTGAACGTCTTTAGTGTCTTTGTCATCTGGTTTGCCTACTGACGATACTAATGGTAACGCTTGTTTCATATCAGCGAGTTTAGGTTTGTCAAGCTCTTCCTCTGATTCATCAGAAGAGTACACATGAGGAACAGGCTTAGTAATGTCAAGCGGAGATTTTGGTTTGTCTGTTGGTTTTGAAATTGGTTGAACGTCTTTAGTGTCTTTGTCATCTGGTTTGCCTACAGACGGTACTAATGGTAACGCTTGTTTCATATCAGCGAGTTTAGGTTTGTCAAGCTCTTCCTCTGATTCATCAGAAGAGTACACATGAGGAACGGACTTAGCAATGTCAAGCGGAGACTTTGGTTTGTCTTCCGGTTTTGGAATTGGTTGAACGTCTTTAGTGTCCTTGTCATCTGGTTTGCCTACTGACGATACTAATGGTGATGCTTGTTTCATATCAGCGAGTTTAGGTTTGTCAAGCTCTTCCTCTGATTCATCAGAAGAGTACACATGAGGAACAGGCTTAGTAATGTCAAGCGGAGATTTTGGTTTGTCTGTTGGTTTTGAAATTGGTTGAACGTCTTTAGTGTCTTTGTCATCTGGTTTGCCTACAGACGGTACTAATGGTAACGCTTGTTTCATATCAGCGAGTTTAGGTTTGTCAAGCTCTTCCTCTGATTCATCAGAAGAGTACACATGAGGAACAGGCTTAGTAATGTCAAGCGGAGATTTTGGTTTGTCTGTTGGTTTTGAAATTGGTTGAACGTCTTTAGTGTCTTTGTCATCTGGTTTGCCTACAGACGGTACTAATGGTAACGCTTGTTTCATATCAGCGAGTTTAGGTTTGTCAAGCTCTTCCTCTGATTCATCAGAAGAGTACACATGAGGAACGGACTTAGCAATGTCAAGCGGAGACTTTGGTTTGTCTTCCGGTTTTGGAATTGGTTGAACGTCTTTAGTGTCCTTGTCATCTGGTTTGCCTACAGACGGTACTAATGGTAACGCTTGTTTCATATCAGCGAGTTTAGGTTTGTCAAGCTCTTCCTCTGATTCATCAGAAGAGTACACATGAGGAACAGGCTTAGTAATGTCAAGCGGAGATTTTGGTTTGTCTGTTGGTTTTGAAATTGGTTGAACGTCTTTAGTGTCTTTGTCATCTGGTTTGCCTACTGACGATACTAATGGTGATGCTTGTTTCATATCAGCGGGTTTGGGTTTGTCAAAGTCTTCGTCTGATTCATCAGAAGAGTACACATGAGGAACAGGCTTAGTAATGTCAAGCGGAGATTTTGGTTTGTCTGTTGGTTTTGAAATTGGTTGAACGTCTTTAGTGTCTTTGTCATCTGGTTTGCCTACAGACGGTACTAATGGTAACGCTTGTTTCATATCAGCGAGTTTAGGTTTGTCAAGCTCTTCCTCTGATTCATCAGAAGAGTACACATGAGGAACAGGCTTAGTAATGTCAAGCGGAGATTTTGGTTTGTCTGTTGGTTTTGAAATTGGTTGAACCTCTTTAGTGTCTTTGTCATCTGGTTTGCCTACTGACGATACTAATGGTAACGCTTGTTTCATATCAGCGAGTTTAGGTTTGTCAAGCTCTTCCTCTGATTCATCAGAAGAGTACACATGAGGAACAGGCTTAGTAATGTCAAGCGGAGATTTTGGTTTGTCTGTTGGTTTTGAAATTGGTTGAACGTCTTTAGTGTCTTTGTCATCTGGTTTGCCTACAGACGGTACTAATGGTAACGCTTGTTTCATATCAGCGAGTTTAGGTTTGTCAAGCTCTTCCTCTGATTCATCAGAAGAGTACACATGAGGAACAGGCTTAGTAATGTCAAGCGGAGATTTTGGTTTGTCTTCTGGTTTTGAAATTGGTTGAACGTCTTTAGTGTCTTTGTCATCTGGTTTGCCTACTGACGATACTAATGGTAACGCTTGTTTCATATCAGCGAGTTTAGGTTTGTCAAGCTCTTCCTCTGATTCATCAGAAGAGTACACATGAGGAACAGGCTTAGTAATGTCAAGCGGAGATTTTGGTTTGTCTTCTGGTTTTGAAATTGGTTGAACGTCTTTAGTGTCTTTGTCATCTGGTTTGCCTACAGACGGTACTAATGGTAACGCTTGTTTCATATCAGCGAGTTTAGGTTTGTCAAGCTCTTCCTCTGATTCATCAGAAGAGTACACATGAGGAACGGACTTAGCAATGTCAAGCGGAGACTTTGGTTTGTCTTCCGGTTTTGGAATTGGTTGAACGTCTTTAGTGTCCTTGTCATCTGGTTTGCCTACTGACGATACTAATGGTGATGCTTGTTTCATATCAGCGGGTTTGGGTTTGTCAAGCTCTTCCTCTGATTCATCAGAAGAGTACACATGAGGAACAGGCTTAGTAATGTCAAGCGGAGATTTTGGTTTGTCTGTTGGTTTTGAAATTGGTTGAACGTCTTTAGTGTCTTTGTCATCTGGTTTGCCTACAGACGGTACTAATGGTAACGCTTGTTTCATATCAGCGAGTTTAGGTTTGTCAAGCTCTTCCTCTGATTCATCAGAAGAGTACACATGAGGAACAGGCTTAGTAATGTCAAGCGGAGATTTTGGTTTGTCTGTTGGTTTTGAAATTGGTTGAACGTCTTTAGTGTCTTTGTCATCTGGTTTGCCTACAGACGGTACTAATGGTAACGCTTGTTTCATATCAGCGAGTTTAGGTTTGTCAAAGTCTTCGTCTGATTCATCAGAAGAGTACACATGAGGAACAGGCTTAGTAATGTCAAGCGGAGATTTTGGTTTGTCTGTTGGTTTTGAAATTGGTTGAACGTCTTTAGTGTCTTTGTCATCTGGTTTGCCTACAGACGGTACTAATGGTAACGCTTGTTTCATATCAGCGAGTTTAGGTTTGTCAAGCTCTTCCTCTGATTCATCAGAAGAGTACACATGAGGAACAGGCTTAGTAATGTCAAGCGGAGATTTTGGTTTGTCTTCCGGTTTTGAAATTGGTTGAACGTCTTTAGTGTCCTTGTCATCTGGTTTGCCTACTGACGATACTATCGGTGATGCTTGTTTCATATCAGCAAGTTTAGGTTTGTCAAGCTCTTCCTCTGATTCATCAGAAGAGTACACAGGAGGAACAGGCTTAGTAATGTCAAGCGGAGATTTTGGTTTGTCTGTTGGTTTTGAAATTGGTTGAACGTCTTTAGTGTCTTTGTCATCTGGTTTGCCTACTGACGATACTAATGGTAACGCTTGTTTCATATCAGCGAGTTTAGGTTTGTCAAGCTCTTCCTCTGATTCATCAGAAGAGTACACATGAAGAACAGGCTTAGTAATGTCAAGCGGAGATTTTGGTTTGTCTGTTGGTTTTGAAATTGGTTGAACGTCTTTAGTGTCTTTGTCATTTGGTTTGCCTACAGACGGTACTAATGGTAACGCTTGTTTCATATCAGCGAGTTTAGGTTTGTCAAGCTCTTCCTCTGATTCATCAGAAGAGTACACATGAGGAACAGGCTTAGTAATGTCAAGCGGAGATTTTGGTTTGTCTGTTGGTTTTGAAATTGGTTGAACCTCTTTAGTGTCTTTGTCATCTGGTTTGCCTACTGACGATACTAATGGTAACGCTTGTTTCATATCAGCGGGTTTGGGTTTGTCAAAGTCTTCGTCTGATTCATCAGAAGAGTACACATGAGGAACAGGCTTAGTAATGTCAAGCGGAGATTTTGGTTTGTCTGTTGGTTTTGAAATTGGTTGAACGTCTTTAGTGTCTTTGTCATCTGGGTTGCCTACTGACGATACTAATGGTAACGCTTGTTTCATATCAGCGAGTTTAGGTTTGTCAAGGTCTTCCTCTGATTCATCAGAAGAGTACACATGAGGAACAGGCTTAGTAATGTCAAGCGGAGATTTTGGTTTGTTTGTTGGTTTTGAAATTGGTTGAACCTCTTTAGTGTCCTTGTCATCTGGTTTGCCTACTGACGATACTAATGGTAACGCTTGTTTCATATCAGCGAATTTAGGTTTGTCAAACTCGTCCTCTGATTCATCAGAAGAGTGCACATGAGGAACAGGCTTAGTAATGTCAAGCGAAGATTTTGGTTTGTCTTCTGGTTTTGAAATTGGTTGAACGTCTTTAGTGTCTTTGTCATCTGGTTTGCCTACAGACGATACTAATGGTAACGCTTGTTTCATATCAGCGAGTCCAGGTTTGTCAAACTCTTCCTCTGATTCATCAGCAGAGTACACATGAGGAACAGGCTTAGTAATGTCAAGCGGAGATTTTGGTTTGTCTGTTGGTTTTGAAATTGGTTGAACGTCTTTAGTGTCTTTGTCATCTGGTTTGCCTACTGACGGTAACGCTTGTTTCATATCAGCGAGTTTAGGTTTGTCAAGCTCTTCCTCTGATTCATCAGAAGAGTACACATGAGGAACAGGCTTAGTAATGTCAAGCGGAGATTTTGGTTTGTCTGTTGGTTTTGAAATTGGTTGAACGTCTTTAGTGTCTTTGTCATCTGGTTTGCCTACTGACGGTACTAATGGTAACGCTTGTTTCATATCAGCGAGTTTAGGTTTGTCAAGCTCTTCCTCTGATTCATCAGAAGAGTACACATGAGGAACAGGCTTAGTAATGTCAAGCGGAGATTTTGGTTTGTCTGTTGGTTTTGAAATTGGTTGAACGTCTTTAGTGTCTTTGTCATCTGGTTTGCCTACAGACGGTCCTAATGGTAACGCTTGTTTCATATCAGCGAGTTTAGGTTTGTCAAGCTCTTCCTCTGATTCATCAGAAGAGTACACATGAGGAACGGACTTAGCAATGTCAAGCGGAGACTTTGGTTTGTCTTCCGGTTTTGGAATTGGTTGAACGTCTTTAGTGTCCTTGTCATCTGGTTTGCCTACTGACGATACTAATGGTAACGCTTGTTTCATATCAGCGGGTTTGGGTTTGTCAAAGTCTTCGTCTGATTCATCAGAAGAGTACACATGAGGAACAGGCTTAGTAATGTCAAGCGGAGATTTTGGTTTGTCTGTTGGTTTTGAAATTGGTTGAACCTCTTTAGTGTCTTTGTCATCTGGTTTGCCTACTGACGATACTAATGGTAACGCTTGTTTCATATCAGCGATTTTAGGTTTGTCAAGCTCTTCCTCTGATTCATCAGAAGAGTACACATGAGGAACAGGCTTAGTAATGTCAAGCGGAGATTTTGGTTTGTCTGTTGGTTTTGAAATTGGTTGAACCTCTTTAGTGTCTTTGTCATCTGGTTTGCCTACTGACGATACTAATGGTAACGCTTGTTTCATATCAGCGGGTTTGGGTTTGTCAAAGTCTTCGTCTGATTCATCAGAAGAGTACACATGAGGAACAGGCTTAGTAATGTCAAGCGGAGATTTTGGTTTGTCTGTTGGTTTTGAAATTGGTTGAACGTCTTTAGTGTCTTTGTCATCTGGTTTGCCTACAGACGGTACTAATGGTAACGCTTGTTTCATATCAGCGAGTTTAGGTTTGTCAAGCTCTTCCTCTGATTCATCAGAAGAGTACACATGAGGAACAGGCTTAGTAATGTCAAGCGGAGATTTTGGTTTGTCTGTTGGTTTTGAAATTGGTTGAACGTCTTTAGTGTCTTTGTCATCTGGTTTGCCTACTGACGATACCAATGATAACGCTTGTTTCATATCAGCGAATTTAGGTTTGTCAAACTCGTCCTCTGATTCATCAGAAGAGTACACATGAGGAACAGGCTTAGTAATGTCAAGCGGAGATTTTGGTTTGTCTGTTGGTTTTGAAATTGGTTGAACGTCTTTAGTGTCTTTGTCATCTGGTTTGCCTACAGACGGTACTAATGGTAACGCTTGTTTCATATCAGCGAGTTTAGGTTTGTCAAGCTCTTCCTCTGATTCATCAGAAGAGTACACATGAGGAACAGGCTTAGTAATGTCAAGCGGAGATTTTGGTTTGTCTGTTGGTTTTGAAATTGGTTGAACGTCTTTAGTGTCTTTGTCATCTGGTTTGCCTACTGACGATACTAATGGTAACGCTTGTTTCATATCAGCGAGTTTGGGTTTGTCAAGCTCTTCCTCTGATTCATCAGAGGAGTACACATGAGGAACAGGCTTAGTAATGTCAAGCGGAGATTTTGGTTTGTCTGTTGGTTTTGAAATTGGTTGAACCTCTTTAGTGTCTTTGTCATCTGGTTTGCCTACTGACGATACTAATGGTAACGCTTGTTTCATATCAGCGAGTTTAGGTTTGTCAAGCTCTTCCTCTGATTCATCAGAGGAGTACATATGAGGAACAGGCTTAGTAATGTCAAGCGGAGATTTTGGTTTGTCTGTTGGTTTTGAAATTGGTTGAACCTCTTTAGTGTCTTTGTCATCTGGTTTGCCTACTGACGATACTAATGGTAACGCTTGTTTCATATCAGCGAGTTTAGGTTTGTCAAGCTCTTCCTCTGATTCATCAGAAGAGTACACATGAGGAACAGGCTTAGTAATGTCAAGCGGAGATTTTGGTTTGTCTGTTGGTTTTGAAATTGGTTGAACGTCTTTAGTGTCTTTGTCATCTGGTTTGCCTACAGACGGTACTAATGGTAACGCTTGTTTCATATCAGCGAGTTTAGGTTTGTCAAGCTCTTCCTCTGATTCATCAGAAGAGTACACATGAGGAACAGGCTTAGTAATGTCAAGCGGAGATTTTGGTTTGTCTGTTGGTTTTGAAATTGGTTGAACGTCTTTAGTGTCTTTGTCATCTGGTTTGCCTACAGACGGTACTAATGGTAACGCTTGTTTCATATCAGCGAGTTTAGGTTTGTCAAGCTCTTCCTCTGATTCATCAGAAGAGTACACATGAGGAACAGGCTTAGTAATGTCAAGCGGAGATTTTGGTTTGTCTGTTGGTTTTGAAATTGGTTGAACCTCTTTAGTGTCTTTGTCATCTGGTTTGCCTACTGACGATACTAATGGTAACGCTTGTTTCATATCAGCGAGTTTAGGTTTGTCAAGCTCTTCCTCTGATTCATCAGAAGAGTACACATGAGGAACAGGCTTAGTAATGTCAAGCGGAGATTTTGGTTTGTCTGTTGGTTTTGAAATTGGTTGAACGTCTTTAGTGTCTTTGTCATCTGGTTTGCCTACAGACGGTACTAATGGTAACGCTTGTTTCATATCAGCGAGTTTAGGTTTGTCAAGCTCTTCCTCTGATTCATCAGAAGAGTACACATGAGGAACAGGCTTAGTAATGTCAAGCGGAGATTTTGGTTTGTCTGTTGGTTTTGAAATTGGTTGAACGTCTTTAGTGTCTTTGTCATCTGGTTTGCCTACAGACGGTACTAATGGTAACGCTTGTTTCATATCAGCGAGTTTAGGTTTGTCAAGCTCTTCCTCTGATTCATCAGAAGAGTACACATGAGGAACAGGCTTAGTAATGTCAAGCGGAGATTTTGGTTTGTCTGTTGGTTTTGAAATTGGTTGAACGTCTTTAGTGTCTTTGTCATCTGGTTTGCCTACAGACGGTACTAATGGTAACGCTTGTTTCATATCAGCGAGTTTAGGTTTGTCAAGCTCTTCCTCTGATTCATCAGAAGAGTACACATGAGGAACAGGCTTAGTAATGTCAAGCGGAGATTTTGGTTTGTCTGTTGGTTTTGAAATTGGTTGAACGTCTTTAGTGTCTTTGTCATCTGGTTTGCCTACAGACGGTACTAATGGTAACGCTTGTTTCATATCAGCGAGTTTAGGTTTGTCAAGCTCTTCCTCTGATTCATCAGAAGAGTACACATGAGGAACAGGCTTAGTAATGTCAAGCGGAGATTTTGGTTTGTCTGTTGGTTTTGAAATTGGTTGAAGGTCTTTAGTGTCTTTGTCATCTGGTTTGCCTACAGACGGTACTAATGGTAACGCTTGTTTCATATCAGCGAGTTTAGGTTTGTCAAAGTCTTCGTCTGATTCATCAGAAGAGTACACATGAGGAACAGGCTTAGTAATGTCAAGCGGAGATTTTGGTTTGTCTGTTGGTTTTGAAATTGGTTGAATGTCTTTAGTGTCTTTGTCATCTGGTTTGCCTACAGACGGTACTAATGGTAACGCTTGTTTCATATCAGCGAGTTTAGGTTTGTCAAGCTCTTCCTCTGATTCATCAGAAGAGTACACATGAGGAACAGGCTTAGTAATGTCAAGCGGAGATTTTGGTTTGTCTGTTGGTTTTGAAATTGGTTGAACCTCTTTAGTGTCTTTGTCATCTGGTTTGCCTACTGACGATACTAATGGTAACGCTTGTTTCATATCAGCGGGTTTGGGTTTGTCAAAGTCTTCGTCTGATTCATCAGAAGAGTACACATGAGGAACAGGCTTAGTAATGTCAAGCGGAGATTTTGGTTTGTCTGTTGGTTTTGAAATTGGTTGAACGTCTTTAGTGTCTTTGTCATCTGGTTTGCCTACAGACGGTACTAATGGTAACGCTTGTTTCATATCAGCGAGTTTAGGTTTGTCAAGCTCTTCCTCTGATTCATCAGAAGAGTACACATGAGGAACAGGCTTAGTAATGTCAAGCGGAGATTTTGGTTTGTCTGTTGGTTTTGAAATTGGTTGAACGTCTTTAGTGTCTTTGTCATCTGGTTTGCCTACTGATGATACTAATGGTAACGCTTGTTTCATATCAGCGGGTTTGGGTTTGTCAAACTCGTCCTCTGATTCATCAGAAGAGTACACATGAGGAACAGGCTTAGTAATGTCAAGCGGAGATTTTGGTTTGTCTGTTGGTTTTGAAATTGGTTGAACCTCTTTAGTGTCTTTGTCATCTGGTTTGCCTACTGACGATACTAATGGTAACGCTTGTTTCATATCAGCGGGTTTGGGTTTGTCAAAGTCTTCGTCTGATTCATCAGAAGAGT
Source organism: Bactrocera dorsalis (assembly GCF_023373825.1). Taxonomy (NCBI): domain Eukaryota; kingdom Metazoa; phylum Arthropoda; class Insecta; order Diptera; family Tephritidae; genus Bactrocera; species Bactrocera dorsalis. Next base: position 7,586,348 of record NC_064307.1, read on the forward strand.
ACACATGAGGAACAGGCTTAGTAATGTCAAGCGGAGATTTTGGTTTGTCTGTTGGTTTTGAAATTGGTTGAACCTCTTTAGTGTCTTTGTCATCTGGTTTGCCTACTGACGATACTAATGGTAACGCTTGTTTCATATCAGCGATTTTAGGTTTGTCAAGCTCTTCCTCTGATTCATCAGTAGAGTACACATGAGGAACAGGCTTAGTAATGTCAAGCGGAGATTTTGGTTTGTCTGTTGGTTTTGAAATTGGTTGAACCTCTTTAGTGTCTTTGTCATCTGGTTTGCCTACTGACGATACTAATGGTGATGCTTGTTTCATATCAGCGAGTTTAGGTTTGTCAAGCTCTTCCTCTGATTCATCAGAAGAGTACACATGAGGAACAGGCTTAGTAATGTCAAGCGGAGATTTTGGTTTGTCTGTTGGTTTTGAAATTGGTTGAACGTCTTTAGTGTCTTTGTCATCTGGTTTGCCTACAGACGGTACTAATGGTAACGCTTGTTTCATATCAGCGAGTTTAGGTTTGTCAAGCTCTTCCTCTGATTCATCAGAAGAGTACACATGAGGAACAGGCTTAGTAATGTCAAGCGGAGATTTTGGTTTGTCTGTTGGTTTTGAAATTGGTTGAACCTCTTTAGTGTCTTTGTCATCTGGTTTGCCTACTGACGATACTAATGGTAACGCTTGTTTCATATCAGCGAGTTTAGGTTTGTCAAGCTCTTCCTCTGATTCATCAGAAGAGTACACATGAGGAACAGGCTTAGTAATGTCAAGCGGAGATTTTGGTTTGTCTGTTGGTTTTGAAATTGGTTGAACGTCTTTAGTGTCCTTGTCATCTGGTTTGCCTACTGACGATACTAATGGTGATGCTTGTTTCATATCAGCGGGTTTGGGTTTGTCAAAGTCTTCGTCTGATTCATCAGAAGAGTACACATGAGGAACAGGCTTAGTAATGTCAAGCGGAGATTTTGGTTTGTCTGTTGGTTTTGAAATTGGTTGAACGTCTTTAGTGTCTTTGTCATCTGGTTTGCCTACAGACGGTCCTAATGGTAACGCTTGTTTCATATCAGCGAGTTTAGGTTTGTCAAGCTCTTCCTCTGATTCATCAGAAGAGTACACATGAGGAACAGGCTTAGTAATGTCAAGCGGAGATTTTGGTTTGTCTGTTGGTTTTGAAATTGGTTGAACGTCTTTAGTGTCCTTGTCATCTGGTTTGCCTACTGACGATACTAATGGTAACGCTTGTTTCATATCAGCGAGTTTAGGTTTGTCAAGCTCTTCCTCTGATTCATCAGAAGAGTACACATGAGGAACAGGCTTAGTAATGTCAAGCGGAGATTTTGGTTTGTCTGTTGGTTTTGAAATTGGTTGAACGTCTTTAGTGTCTTTGTCATCTGGTTTGCCTACAGACGGTACTAATGGTAACGCTTGTTTCATATCAGCGAGTTTAGGTTTGTCAAGCTCTTCCTCTGATTCATCAGAAGAGTACACATGAGGAACAGGCTTAGTAATGTCAAGCGGAGATTTTGGTTTGTCTGTTGGTTTTGAAATTGGTTGAACGTCTTTAGTGTCTTTGTCATCTGGTTTGCCTACAGACGGTACAAATGGTAACGCTTGTTTCATATCAGCGAGTTTAGGTTTGTCAAGCTCTTCCTCTGATTCATCAGAAGAGTACACATGAGGAACAGGCTTAGTAATGTCAAGCGGAGATTTTGGTTTGTCTGTTGGTTTTGAAATTGGTTGAACGTCTTTAGTGTCTTTGTCATCTGGTTTGCCTACAGACGGTACTAATGGTAACGCTTGTTTCATATCAGCGGGTTTGGGTTTGTCAAAGTCTTCCTCTGATTCATCAGAAGAGTACACATGAGGAACAGGCTTAGTAATGTCAAGCGGAGATTTTGGTTTGTCTGTTGGTTTTGAAATTGGTTGAACGTCTTTAGTGTCTTTGTCATCTGGTTTGCCTACAGACGGTACTAATGGTAACGCTTGTTTCATATCAGCGAGTTTAGGTTTGTCAAGCTCTTCCTCTGATTCATCAGAAGAGTACACATGAGGAACAGGCTTAGTAATGTCAAGCGGAGATTTTGGTTTGTCTGTTGGTTTTGAAATTGGTTGAACGTCTTTAGTGTCTTTGTCATCTGGTTTGCCTACAGACGGTACTAATGGTAACGCTTGTTTCATATCAGCGAGTTTAGGTTTGTCAAGCTCTTCCTCTGATTCATCAGAAGAGTACACATGAGGAACAGGCTTAGTAATGTCAAGCGGAGATTTTGGTTTGTCTGTTGGTTTTGAAATTGGTTGAACGTCTTTAGTGTCTTTGTCATCTGGTTTGCCTACAGACGGTACTAATGGTAACGCTTGTTTCATATCAGCGAGTTTAGGTTTGTCAAGCTCTTCCTCTGATTCATCAGAAGAGTACACATGAGGAACAGGCTTAGTAATGTCAAGCGGAGATTTTGGTTTGTCTGTTGGTTTTGAAATTGGTTGAACGTCTTTAGTGTCTTTGTCATCTGGTTTGCCTACAGACGGTACTAATGGTAACGCTTGTTTCATATCAGCGAGTTTAGGTTTGTCAAGCTCTTCCTCTGATTCATCAGAAGAGTACACATGAGGAACAGGCTTAGTAATGTCAAGCGGAGATTTTGGTTTGTCTGTTGGTTTTGAAATTGGTTGAACGTCTTTAGTGTCTTTGTCATCTGGTTTGCCTACAGACGGTACTAATGGTAACACTTGTTTCATATCAGCGAGTTTGGGTTTTTCAAAGTCTTCCTCTGATTCATCAGAAGAGTACACACGAGGAACAGGCTTAGCAATGTCAAGCGGAGATTTTGGTTTGTCTGTTGGTTTTGAAATTGGTTGAACGTCTTTAGTGTCTTTGTCATCTGGTTTGCCTACAGACGGTACTAATGGTAACGCTTGTTTCATATCAGCGAGTTTAGGTTTGTCAACCTCTTCCTCTGATTCATCAGAAGAGTACACATGAGGAACAGGCTTAGTAATGTCAAGCGGAGATTTTGGTTTGTCTGTTGGTTTTGAAATTGGTTGAACGTCTTTAGTGTCTTTGTCATCTGGTTTGCCTACAGACGGTACTAATGGTAACGCTTGTTTCATATCAGCGAGTTTAGGTTTGTCAAGCTCTTCCTCTGATTCATCAGAAGAGTACACATGAGGAACAGGCTTAGTAATGTCAAGCGGAGATTTTGGTTTGTCTGTTGGTTTTGAAATTGGTTGAACGTCTTTAGTGTCTTTGTCATCTGGTTTGCCTACAGACGGTACTAATGGTAACGCTTGTTTCATATCAGCGAGTTTAGGTTTGTCAAGCTCTTCCTCTGATTCATCAGAAGAGTACACATGAGGAACAGGCTTAGTAATGTCAAGCGGAGATTTTGGTTTGTCTGTTGGTTTTGAAATTGGTTGAACGTCTTTAGTGTCTTTGTCATCTGGTTTGCCTACAGACGGTACTAATGGTAACGCTTGTTTCATATCAGCGAGTTTAGGTTTGTCAAGCTCTTCCTCTGATTCATCAGAAGAGTACACATGAGGAACAGGCTTAGTAATGTCAAGCGGAGATTTTGGTTTGTCTGTTGGTTTTGAAATTGGTTGAACGTCTTTAGTGTCTTTGTCATCTGGTTTGCCTACAGACGGTACTAATGGTAACGCTTGTTTCATATCAGCGAGTTTAGGTTTGTCAAGCTCTTCCTCTGATTCATCAGAAGAGTACACATGAGGAACAGGCTTAGTAATGTCAAGCGGAGATTTTGGTTTGTCTGTTGGTTTTGAAATTGGTTGAACGTCTTTAGTGTCTTTGTCATCTGGTTTGCCTACAGACGGTACTAATGGTAACGCTTGTTTCATATCAGCGAGTTTAGGTTTGTCAAGCTCTTCCTCTGATTCATCAGAAGAGTACACATGAGGAACAGGCTTAGTAATGTCAAGCGGAGATTTTGGTTTGTCTGTTGGTTTTGAAATTGGTTGAACGTCTTTAGTGTCTTTGTCATCTGGTTTGCCTACAGACGGTACTAATGGTAACGCTTGTTTCATATCAGCGAGTTTAGGTTTGTCAAGCTCTTCCTCTGATTCATCAGAAGAGTACACATGAGGAACAGGCTTAGTAATGTCAAGCGGAGATTTTGGTTTGTCTGTTGGTTTTGAAATTGGTTGAACGTCTTTAGTGTCTTTGTCATCTGGTTTGCCTACTGACGATACCAATGGTAACGCTTGTTTCATATCAGCGAGTCCAGGTTTGTCAAACTCTTCCTCTGTTTCATCAGCAGAGTACACATGAGGAACAGGCTTAGTAATGTCAAGCGGAGATTTTGGTTTGTCTGTTGGTTTTGAAATTGGTTGAACGTCTTTAGTGTCTTTGTCATCTGGTTTGCCTACAGACGGTACTAATGGTAACGCTTGTTTCATATCAGCGAGTTTAGGTTTGTCAAGCTCTTCCTCTGATTCATCAGAAGAGTACACATGAGGAACAGGCTTAGTAATGTCAAGCGGAGATTTTGGTTTGTCTGTTGGTTTTGAAATTGGTTGAACGTCTTTAGTGTCTTTGTCATCTGGTTTGCCTACAGACGGTACTAATGGTACCGCTTGTTTCATATCAGCGAATTTAGGTTTGTCAAAGTCTTCCTCTGATTCACCAGAAGAGTACACATGAGGAACAGGCTTAGTAATGTCAAGCGGAGATTTTGGTTTGTCTGTTGGTTTTGAAATTGGTTGAACGTCTTTAGTGTCTTTGTCATCTGGTTTGCCTACAGACGGTACTAATGGTAACGCTTGTTTCATATCAGCGAGTCTAGGTTTGTCAAACTCTTCCTCTGATTCATCAGAAGAGTACACATGAGGAACAGGCTTAGTAATGTCAAGCGGAGATTTTGGTTTGTCTGTTGGTTTTGAAATTGGTTGAACGTCTTTAGTGTCTTTGTCATCTGGTTTGCCTACAGACGGTACTAATGGTAACGCTTGTTTCATATCAGCGAGTTTAGGTTTGTCAAGCTCTTCCTCTGATTCATCAGAAGAGTACACATGAGGAACAGGCTTAGTAATGTCAAGCGGAGATTTTGGTTTGTCTGTTGGTTTTGAAATTGGTTGAACGTCTTTAGTGTCTTTGTCATCTGGTTTGCCTACAGACGGTACTAATGGTAACGCTTGTTTCATATCAGCGAGTTTAGGTTTGTCAAGCTCTTCCTCTGATTCATCAGAAGAGTACACATGAGGAACAGGCTTAGTAATGTCAAGCGGAGATTTTGGTTTGTCTGTTGGTTTTGAAATTGGTTGAACGTCTTTAGTGTCTTTGTCATCTGGTTTGCCTACAGACGGTACTAATGGTAACGCTTGTTTCATATCAGCGAATTTAGGTTTGTCAAACTCGTCCTCTGATTCATCAGAAGAGTACACATGAGGAACAGGCTTAGTAATGTCAAGCGGAGATTTTGGTTTGTCTGTTGGTTTTGAAATTGGTTGAACGTCTTTAGTGTCTTTGTCATCTGGTTTGCCTACTGACGATACCAATGATAACGCTTGTTTCATATCAGCGAATTTAGGTTTGTCAAACTCGTCCTCTGATTCATCAGAAGAGTACACATGAGGAACAGGCTTAGTAATGTCAAGCGGAGATTTTGGTTTGTCTGTTGGTTTTGAAATTGGTTGAACGTCTTTAGTGTCTTTGTCATCTGGTTTGCCTACAGACGGTACTAATGGTAACGCTTGTTTCATATCAGCGAGTCCAGGTTTGTCAAACTCTTCCTCTGTTTCATCAGCAGAGTACACATGAGGAACAGGCTTAGTAATGTCAAGCGGAGATTTTGGTTTGTCTGTTGGTTTTGAAATTGGTTGAACGTCTTTAGTGTCTTTGTCATCTGGTTTGCCTACAGACGGTACTAATGGTACCGCTTGTTTCATATCAGCGAATTTAGGTTTCTCAAACTCGTCCTCTGATTCACCAGAAGAGTACACATGAGGAACAGGCTTAGTAATGTCAAGCGGAGATTTTGGTTTGTCTGTTGGTTTTGAAATTGGTTGAACGTCTTTAGTGTCTTTGTCATCTGGTTTGCCTACAGACGGTACTAATGGTACCGCTTGTTTCATATCAGCGAATTTAGGTTTCTCAAACTCGTCCTCTGATTCATCAGAAGAGTACACATGAGGAACAGGCTTAGTAATGTCAAGCGGAGATTTTGGTTTGTCTGTTGGTTTTGAAATTGGTTGAACGTCTTTAGTGTCTTTGTCATCTGGTTTGCCTACAGACGGTACTAATGGTACCGCTTGTTTCATATCAGCGAATTTAGGTTTCTCAAACTCGTCCTCTGATTCACCAGAAGAGTACACATGAGGAACAGGCTTAGTAATGTCAAGCGGAGATTTTGGTTTGTCTGTTGGTTTTGAAATTGGTTGAACGTCTTTAGTGTCTTTGTCATCTGGTTTGCCTACAGACGGTACTAATGGTAACGCTTGTTTCATATCAGCGAGTTTAGGTTTGTCAAGCTCTTCCTCTGATTCATCAGAAGAGTACACATGAGGAACAGGCTTAGTAATGTCAAGCGGAGATTTTGGTTTGTCTGTTGGTTTTGAAATTGGTTGAACGTCTTTAGTGTCTTTGTCATCTGGTTTGCCTACAGACGGTACTAATGGTAACGCTTGTTTCATATCAGCGAGTCTAGGTTTGTCAAACTCTTCCTCTGATTCATCAGCAGAGTACACATGAGGAACAGGCTTAGTAATGTCAAGCGGAGATTTTGGTTTGTCTGTTGGTTTTGAAATTGGTTGAACGTCTTTAGTGTCTTTGTCATCTGGTTTGCCTACAGACGGTACTAATGGTAACGCTTGTTTCATATCAGCGAGTTTAGGTTTGTCAAGCTCTTCCTCTGATTCATCAGAAGAGTACACATGAGGAACAGGCTTAGTAATGTCAAGCGGAGATTTTGGTTTGTCTGTTGGTTTTGAAATTGGTTGAACGTCTTTAGTGTCTTTGTCATCTGGTTTGCCTACAGACGGTACTAATGGTAACGCTTGTTTCATATCAGCGAGTTTAGGTTTGTCAAGCTCTTCCTCTGATTCATCAGAAGAGTACACATGAGGAACAGGCTTAGTAATGTCAAGCGGAGATTTTGGTTTGTCTGTTGGTTTTGAAATTGGTTGAACGTCTTTAGTGTCTTTGTCATCTGGTTTGCCTACAGACGGTACTAATGGTAACGCTTGTTTCATATCAGCGAGTTTAGGTTTGTCAAAGTCTTCGTCTGATTCATCAGAAGAGTACACATGAGGAACAGGCTTAGTAATGTCAAGCGGAGATTTTGGTTTGTCTGTTGGTTTTGAAATTCGTTGAACGTCTTTAGTGTCCTTGTCATCTGGTTTGCCTACAGACGGTACAACTGGTAACGCTTGTTTCATATCAGCGAGTTTAGGTTTGTCAAGCTCTTCCTCTGATTCATCAGAAGAGTACACATGAGGAACAGGCTTAGTAATGTCAAGCGGAGATTTTGGTTTGTCTGTTGGTTTTGAAATTGGTTGAACGTCTTTAGTGTCTTTGTCATCTGGTTTGCCTACAGACGGTACTAATGGTAACGCTTGTTTCATATCAGCGAGTTTAGGTTTGTCAAGCTCTTCCTCTGATTCATCAGAAGAGTACACATGAGGAACAGGCTTAGTAATGTCAAGCGGAGATTTTGGTTTGTCTGTTGGTTTTGAAATTGGTTGAACGTCTTTAGTGTCTTTGTCATCTGGTTTGCCTACAGACGGTACTAATGGTAACGCTTGTTTCATATCAGCGAGTTTAGGTTTGTCAAACTCGTCCTCTGATTCATCAGAAGAGTACACATGAGGAACAGGCTTAGTAATGTCAAGCGGAGATTTTGGTTTGTCTTCTGGTTTTGAAATTGGTTGAACGTCTTTAGTGTCTTTGTCATCTGGTTTGCCTACAGACGGTACTAATGGTAACGCTTGTTTCATATCAGCGAGTTTAGGTTTGTCAAGCTCTTCCTCTGATTCATCAGAAGAGTACACATGAGGAACAGGCTTAGTAATGTCAAGCGGAGATTTTGGTTTGTCTGTTGGTTTTGAAATTGGTTGAACGTCTTTAGTGTCTTTGTCATCTGGTTTGCCTACAGACGGTACTAATGGTAACGCTTGTTTCATATCAGCGAGTTTGGGTTTGTCAAAGTCTTCCTGTGATTCATCAGAAGAGTACACATGAGGAACAGGCTTAGCAATGTCAAGCGGAGATTTTGGTTTGTCTGTTGGTTTTGAAATTGGTTGAACGTCTTTAGCGCCTTTGTCATCTGGTTTGCCTACAGACGGTACTAATGGTAACGCTTGTTTCATATCAGCGAGTTTAGGTTTGTCAAGCTCTTCCTCTGATTCATCAGAAGAGTACACATGAGGAACAGGCTTAGTAATGTCAAGCGGAGATTTTGGTTTGTCTGTTGGTTTTGAAATTGGTTGAACGTCTTTAGTGTCTTTGTCATCTGGTTTGCCTACAGACGGTACTAATGGTAACGCTTGTTTCATATCAGCGAGTTTAGGTTTGTCAAGCTCTTCCTCTGATTCATCAGAAGAGTACACATGAGGAACAGGCTTAGTAATGTCAAGCGGAGATTTTGGTTTGTCTGTTGGTTTTGAAATTGGTTGAACGTCTTTAGTGTCTTTGTCATCTGGTTTGCCTACAGACGGTACTAATGGTAACGCTTGTTTCATATCAGCGAGTTTAGGTTTGTCAAGCTCTTCCTCTGATTCATCAGAAGAGTACACATGAGGAACAGGCTTAGTAATGTCAAGCGGAGATTTTGGTTTGTCTGTTGGTTTTGAAATTGGTTGAACGTCTTTAGTGTCTTTGTCATCTGGTTTGCCTACAGACGGTACTAATGGTAACGCTTGTTTCATATCAGCGAGTTTAGGTTTGTCAAGCTCTTCCTCTGATTCATCAGAAGAGTACACATGAGGAACAGGCTTAGTAATGTCAAGCGGAGATTTTGGTTTGTCTGTTGGTTTTGAAATTGGTTGAACGTCTTTAGTGTCTTTGTCATCTGGTTTGCCTACAGACGGTACTAATGGTAACGCTTGTTTCATATCAGCGAGTTTAGGTTTGTCAAGCTCTTCCTCTGATTCATCAGAAGAGTACACATGAGGAACAGGCTTAGCAATGTCAAGCGGAGATTTTGGTTTGTCTGTTGGTTTTGAAATTGGTTGAACGTCTTTAGTGTCTTTGTCATCTGGTTTGCCTACAGACGGTACTAATGGTAACGCTTGTTTCATATCAGCGACTTTAGGTTTGTCAAGCTCTTCCTCTGATTCATCAGAGGAGTACACATGAGGAACAGACTTAGCAATGTCAAGCGGAGATTTTGGTTTGTCTTTTGGTTTTGAAATTGGTTGAACGTCTTTAGTGTCTTTGTCATCTGGCTTGCCTACAGACGGTTCTAACGAGAACACCTGTTTCATATCCGAAGCTTTAGGTTTGTCAAATTCTTCCTCTGATTCATCAGAAGAGTACACATGAGGAACAGACTTAGCAATGTCAAGCGGAGATTTTGGTTTGTCTTCTGGTTTTGAAATTGGTTGAACGTCTTTAGTGTCTTTGTCATCTGGTTTGCCTACTGACGATACCAATGATAACGCTTGTTTCATATCAGCGAATTTAGGTTTGTCAAACTCGTCCTCTGATTCATCAGAAGAGTACACATGAGGAACAGACTTAGCAATGTCAAGCGGAGATTTTGGTTTGTCTGTTGGTTTTGAAATTGGTTGAACGTCTTTAGTGTCTTTGTCATCTGGTTTGCCTACAGACGGTACTAACGGGAACACCTTCTTCATATCAGTGACCATATGTTTGTCATAGTCTTCCTCTATTTCTTCAGAATAATAAACTTGTGAAACAGGCTTAGCAATATCCAGAGAAAACTTGTGTTTTTCGTCTGGTTGAACATCTTTGAAAACTGTGTCTTCCGGTTTGTTTTCATTTGTGGAATGTGTGGGTAGAAGAGCTGTTTGGTCTTTGATAGTATTAGTTTGTACTCTAAAATTAATTTTATGTTCGATTTTTTCGTCAAGTTTGTTATCTGTATATTCTTTCGTTATAGCCTTGTGATGGAAAATCTTATTTTGGTGTTCACTGCTGATATATTCTTCGGTAGTCATCACTTCTTTTCTCTCGGAAGTTATTCTGAAGTCTTTTTGTTTCGGAAGAATGTGAGGGTCTGACGTTTCTAACCTTTTTATTTTTTCATCAGTCCATTCAATGTTTTTTGTTGTTATTAAAGGCACCGGCGGTCCACTGAATGTCTTCAGTTTTAATTGATTTATGTTCAGATCCTCGCATGAGATATTGTCTTGCTCATTTTTGGAGGAACTTTCTATTTTATTAATCCCTTCTTTACTTTCATTTTTCTCACTTATCGGTAACGGTAGCGTTACAGGAAATCGTTTGATTGTTGAAGTTTCATCGGAAGATTTCACATTTTCTATGCTATCTTTTCTTTGTTTAAGATTCCCTAAACAAACTTCTAGTTTACGCTCATTTTCAACTGTTTCATAAATTTTTAATTTATACTCTTTTATACTAGTAGTATCAGTGTCGTGCTTATCAGGTGTTAAATCAGCACCTTCTTTATCTGTCATTGGGAAGCATGAATTGTCTATCACATTTGTTCCTTCTATAGGAAATTCGGTTTTATCACATATCGTTTCAATGAAGTCGTTCGCATTATTCGCAACCTGTGGTTCATCGGTGACCTTAGAAACTACTTCTTTCTTATTGTCATTTGGGGTATTTTGATCAATCAAGCTAGTGTCATAATCTCTATTAATTTCAGACATTTTTCGTTTTTTAACTAATGGATCTGAAAACTGTTCTACTTGTTCTTTTCCTAAAGAGCTATCCAACCTTGCCTGAGTACTGATTGCACCATGTTCTGGTAGCGCTGATCCAGCTATAATTTCGTCAGTTTGACTAAGTCCTTGTTCGCCTAAATAAGTAATGTCTACTTCATTGTTCGCAAGAACAACCTGCTTGCGCGCGGGTAACGGCGAGGATTGTAGAGAAGCAAACTTCTGCTCAAATGTTTTAACAACATCTTTGACATTTGGCAAAATACCAGAATCTTCGCTATCCGCTGATGGTAAATTAATTGCTTTTGGTGACTTCTCCATTGGATGTTCAAAAGCGGACTCTGCCTCATCTTTGGTGGCTGACTTAGTCTCATCCTTAGCTACTTCGAACATTTTACGTTTCATGCAGACTTTTTCGCAAATTTCTTCCTTTGGCACGTCGGAGTTATCCAATCTAGTCTCTATGGCCGTTACAGGCGATAGTTTCACCTCTGCTGCTGGTGGCTCATGAGATATAAGGTTCTCCAATGCAAGATCGACATCGGTTAATATTTGACGCTCCAAAACACTCTCATCCACGTGGGCTGGCGTTGGATCACGTTGTCTCACCTTAAATGGTATTGTTTCAACGCTGTAGTCATGCAATTTATCTTCAAAATCCTTCACCACTTCTTTAACAGCTGAAATTTTTTCACCAATCTCAGCCAAGGACTTTTGCTTGCCAATAGCGGATGTTGGCATTATGTTTTTGGCATTTTCCAATTCGATTATCTTGCGCTTAACATCACCTCGTCCCTTTAATTGTTCTGTATTCGACGCATCATCATTAGTCACTTTAGGTCCATTTCTATCTTGACTACTATCCTTATCATAAGCTGTGTCGTGTATATGTGACATTTCTGTTCTGGTTACAGCAGTTGTAATGGTTGTCTTAATTTGACTACCACCACTCATTTCTGAAAATGAGGTAGTGTCGCTAAGATCATCAACTTCGTCTGCCTTAACTGCTCCAGATGTAAAGTTCGTGTCGGGCGACTTTTCAGATTCAGTAATCTTGGCAAAACTACTAGATTTTATATTTTGAATGCTGACGTGCTCTGTTTATGCCGTTCAAATTGCATTACATGAATTAATTTATTTCATTTAATATACATTTTCAGTTGCAAATCCAGTCGGTTAAAAGCGGTTCAAAGGAATATGCGATGTAAAATAACAAGTACAATTAACACTAATGGATAATACCATAAATATTATCGACTGACAAATCAATGAGGTCAGTTGGTTAGACTAAACTATATTTATCTATTTAGTATTTAGTTGACAACATGCATAAGTGAGATGGTGTATTGATTCGTATGATAAATTTTTATGTAGGCACCAAGTTGCATGTGATACGAGTATATGGTGTGTGAAGCAACAAAAGAATAAATTTACAATGATACGACCAGCTAGCCACCAACTTAAACAGTTCAAAGCTGCGCATCGCCATTTTATGTTAATACGATTATATGATTATGTGTAGACGTAATATGCTATACGAGGTCGTGGATTATATGCAGCTGGTGTTTCTGTCTTGTTGTGCGAGTATTGAATTTTACCGTTGCTTAAAATTACATTTATTTTTACATACAAGTAAGGTAACGTTTGCATTTTTAAATAAATATTAATTATGAAAAGATTTTTCGAGGCCATTGAGTGTACAAAGTTATCTAAGGAAACAGCACGAATGATATTTTGAATTTTCGTAAAAGCTTGTCCAACCACGACTTCATATAACATACAGAATAATATAGAGAAATGAACGGTAACCGAGATACATACAGCCGCTGCATTGCCAAATTGGTTTTAAAAGCATAAAATAATACGACGAGTGTGAAAATAATAAGCGAGTGCAAGAGTACTTTTCTTTTCACATTCAATGACTAAACTAAATCCCAAACCGCGTTATAAAATATGGTTATTTAGCGTGTGTTAATAACTTAAAACATCAAAATATTTTGCCAGAAAATTTACATATATACAAAGTAAACGTGTTCATTGCATTTTCTCAAACCAAAGACTTAAGTACGAAATTAAGCTATACAAATATAAATAAATTATTATAGTGTAAATGTAAGACAAAAAAAAAACAGATTTTTTTAAAGCTCAGCTTCTGTACATATGTATTTATTGAAAGCTTCTCACTCACATATGGTTCATTATTTGAACTAAACGGGTGTCTCATAATTAGTGGCCGATTATTTCAATAGACATCGGTTATTTTAATGTATTTACTTCCGCAACTGAGGCTGTGAGCGATTAACGCATAGCAGCTTTTACTACTATAAGGTTTGATCGCCATTTAAAGTTTTTTATTTTTTATTCGAGTTACCAATAATAATTATTTTTTTATGCTATGTCTCAATTTAATTTTACTAAATAAAGTTTTGTTAATTTTTTTTAATAATTGATATGTCAAGGACACACTTAAAAAGTCATATAATGTAAGTTGGCATAAAACCCTTAACATATATCAACCGCACTTTTTCACCAGTTCAGTTGTTTGAGGAAGCGGAAACTCTCCAGTGCCTGTGAAACATAATTTTTTTGTGCTTTTAACATGATTAGCATGTACTAGCGTGAGGCTGGACGGAATATGAGCAATTTCTGTTGAAATATTTTCAAGAAACCAATCCTAGCAATATTAATGTGCCAGTTATTTGTATTATATGAAGGTTGCTTTCATTCCCATATTATTCATGGTATGTCTGAAGTTAACTAGTGTGAGACTTTTATGCACTTAAAATCCGCTCGAATAACGACACAGTGACACTGTGCAAAATGAAAATTGCTTACAATTGCAACATATTTCAATTTAGAATAGCTTTAAAATAAGTTGTTTCATTAATTTAAAGTGAAAATAATTTTTTTTATTTATTTAAAGTGATCACGTTTTACATATGTGCCATTTAGCTGTACACTCACTCAATTTTATAGGCGACTCATCTCTTACATACATGACTATTAACTTATACATATGCATATTTCAAACCAAATTGAACAAATTAGCTTGAAGTAGTTTGACCGTTCATCATAATATCTTCCATTTAAAATTGCAAACGTTTAACAACTTCATTTCGTTTTATGTATTGTTATGCTATGTAAAATATGTATGCCTGATCTTAGCAATAAAACCAATACACACCGTTTTTTTTCATATTTAATATGATAAATAAATTTCCACTTTTATTCTCAACCTCAGACCACAGGGACTAGGACATGTTAATGTAACTTACCGTTTTGATTTCAACGTGATTATTATTGATAATCTTATAAATGAACTTTACTTATTAACGTTATTATAAAGAAACGTACAAATCGTAAATCTACGGCTAGTAGATATTTGGTTAATATTTTGTTTTGATAAAATGAAAACTACATTGGAAATAACTCAAAAATATTTATAGTCCAAAGGCGTATATATGTACATATATTTGTGTAAATATTCGATGGGCTTCAAACTTTTTCCACCATATATGTTTTAACACCAACTTTTAGCTTACGAACAGCGAGCAACGTTCACGCGAAAGTCAAGTATCGAACTGTAAGCGAATTATCAATAACATTTCACAAGAAAGAAAAATATTTACTCACAACTTTGTATAAATTAAATTAGTTAAGGGCAGGCGTACAAACTAGTGGGTGGTGGCATTGCCAACAACGGGGCATATCGCGTATGTATATATGTATGTATGCATTAATGCATGTATTTCTGTAGACTGATAGTTTCGGAAGTGCTGTCCCTGCAAATGCGCTCCATGATTCAGAAGACTAACGCATGTAGGAAAGTGTACGCAGACACTCAGAGTGGTACTTGTAAATACTGTTAAGCATACATATGTATGTGTTTTACCTATGACCCGTGTAAATCTATATATGTAAAAACGAGCGTGTGAGATCTGATACTTTGGATATTTTGTCAGTAAAATAACAGTACAGTTAATTAAAATACACAACATTTGTCACATTTTGTGTGAGTGGTCTGTCTCTGCTTCTGCAACCTTTAACCTTGGCAATGCAACGTAAGTGAAAATTTCAACAAATCGATCGATATGGAAACCATTTAAGAGTCTTTTGGGTTCATTGGTTCGAACAAGTTTTGTTGATGACCACTCGCATTCTTGTTTTCATAAGTACGGATATGTATATGTGTGGGCTTAACTAACTACCACTGTGCGGCGGAATGCTAGTAGTACGTTAGTAAGCTAATTTTTCCTTAAGGTTATTTAAACGGACTCTTGCACATAATTTACGTTCCTATCATACATACATATATACATACATTAGTATCCAAATATAGAGTATAGGGTAATAGAATACTCTCAGTGGGTGTTCGATCCTTACCAATATTCATTCATAGTCAATAGGTTTTATTTTGGTTTTCATCACTACCAGCCGCTAATTTATTCAATTAGCTTCTGATACTTCTTATGACACAAATCCTGATTCTTTTTTTTGTTTTTCAGTAAGCACAGATAAACATCGTTTTGTACACTATAACATGAATGGAATTTGCATACAAAAAGCCTATGGGAAATCAAATTGTAAATATGTAGATACAGTAAAAAAAGTAAAGATAAGATGATACGATAACAGAAAATTGAAATCTACAGTATGCCATACAAACAAAAGAAAATGGTGGTCGATTATATAAGTTTATTTACTTCATAAAATGCTAAAAGGCAACAAAAACATGAGAGTCTCCTAACAATAAATACTGCTAATGACATTGTTTAGTGCTTACCGATTTTGGAAATTCCCGAAACACGTTCGAATGTCGATTCTGTGGTCTTGTGCAAAGTGACCACAGTGTCAGACAAATTATCTAGAAAATATGTATATAAAGACATGTACATTTAACGGCTTTAATATACGAGATCGTGTACCTTTTTCAACGAACTTAGCTCGTGGTAAGGATTCTTCTTCTTGTCTATCAGTTCTAGTATCGATCGGAGTTGGCGGTGGGGTTTGAGAATGTGGTATGTCGCTCGCTGCATAAAAATTGTAAACAATACAATGAATACTAATAGCATTAATACTTTGATTAAGAGTGAATACGTACCGCTAGTTTTGAGCTCGTCACAGATTTCAATTTGTCCCGCACTCATCTTCTTTGTGATCGTTTCCTCGACTGACTTACAAAACTCAGCGTCTGTCAGTGTTATAGATTTGCGTGGTTCCACAGGTGCAGGTGCGGCAAGGTCAAGAGCCGACTTTGGCGAAATTTGTGTATCAAGTTGAGCTGCAGTTAGGTCAATCGTATGTTTCACAACGGGTAATTGTGTGCTTTGTTCTGTCGCTAAGAAGTCATTCGTCATTTTAATGGCATCGATTTTCGTTGCTGCCTCCGTTACTATCTTACTAATTTCCTCGCTTAGACCAGCCGATTGCAGGCTGGTGAATGATTTCTCTTCTGGTTTCTCATGCATTGTTGGTATTGTAGATTTTTCATGATCATCAGTTACGATTGTTTCTCTCACCGGTTTGGTGCTTGTTGAAAACTGTTTTGTTTGCTCTATGGTGAGGAAATCCTCGGTTAGTTTCCTTATACCCACGGCTGATACTTTGTCCGTCTCATTTACAGGAGCGGCCAACTCGATGCCGTCATCTTGATGCTTATCGACTACCTTTATGGTTTCCTCTAGTTTTTTAATGGATTCTACAAGTTTGATACTCTCTTCTTTGACCGTATCCGTTACAGCTGAACTCATCTTGAGTGTTGTGGTTTTCTCATCAATTATAATTTCTGGTTCAAAATCCTTTGGAGTTGTCTCTGGCTGGCTACCTTGAGTGAATTCCTCTGTAGCTGTTGGAAGATGCACAGGCTTCTCTTCACGTTTGATATCTGTAAGACTTTCCTCCAATGATATAATGGCCTCCTCGGTTGAAACTTTTGGTACGGTCGCCATTATAACGCTGGTTGATTTGATCAGGTCACTCATGGCGCTTTTCGTTTCGACCGCATGTGTATCCATTGTTGGCTGTCCTTCTTTCGAAGCAGCAGCGGGTAGAGTGGCTTGTACATCTACCAATGATGTTGGTTCTTGCACAATGTTCAAATCAGTCGGTATAGCAGGAACAACAGTTGAACTTAAAATAGATGGTACGACTGTGTGTGTGGCCGATTTCAAAAGCTCAAATTTTTCATCTTCGGCTTGGGATTCTTTGGAATATGGCAATTGTTGTTGTTGCTCCATTAGCAAGAAATCTTGCGTTAATTTTTTGGTAGTTTGTTCATGTTTAGTGCCGTCAAACCTCATGTCTAATGCATCTTTTTCGTCACCTGAAAAGTCACTACTTAATTCCTTGGGCTCAATTGTGGATATTTCTTTGCCAGTTTTCAATATATCTGAAGTGATTTTTGTGTCAGCTGAAATATCGCCAACTGCTGATTGAATTGTGGAAGAATCTGATTCCGTCTCAAATATATTTAATATTTGTGTGGTTTTTACCGTTTTTGATTCTACCTGCGTTTCCTTCGCACCTTCCCTCTGTTTAGCGAATTCTATCAGATCGTCGACTTCACTATCCTTAATAACTTTCTCTTCAGTTTTATCCAAATATGTCGTGGTCGTAATTACTTCAGTCTTTGTTATACTTCCTGGTTCCATTGAGCTATCCTTGCTTTTGAAAATTGTAGTAATCTGCTCAGTTGTCAATTTATCGTCTATATGCTCTGGTTTTGTGAGATCACATGAAGTTTTTTGAATGCCCGTTAGAGTTATTCCGTCCCATTCTTTTGTGACTTCTTTTAATTGAGCTTTCGTTCTTTCTGCGTCTTTCACTGGCAGTTCTAAGTCAGTGGTAATTTCAAAAGAATCAGCCGTTGTTTCAAGCACCTCCGCCGTACTGGTTACAAATTCACTTGTTGTTTTCGTAATTTCCTTTTGTGATCTCTGTTCCATGTACGATAACTCAGAGGTAGCTATTTCGCTATCTTTTTCAATATGTTTCTCGAATTCTTTTATAATTTCTGTAGTTTTAGGAAAGACCTGCTCTTCTTTGTCATCTGGCATACTGGATTTCGAGGATTGTGTTTCAATAGATGAACGCGTTGTTGGCTCTGACGATTTCTCAGAAAGTGACGTTCTCTTTTCGGCAATCGGAGCTGCTGGAGCGGTTTCTATTACATCTGCATAATCTTTTGGTAATTGAACGGCAGTAGTAATTTCTTGAATAGATTTAATTGCTGGTGACATTTGAGATTTTTGCTCTAACGCCAAAAAGTCTGCTGTAATTGTTTTTTCAAATGATTTAATGGGTTCTTGGTGTGCTTCATAGAGGTCATCTGCAGGTGCATCTTCGTATTTCTTTAGATCTTTTGGTAGCACGGATTTCATATCATAAGTAACGCCTTTTGCTTCGAAATCAGCAATTTTATCTTCAATGGAGGTACCCTTTACTTTACCTTCCGTGATAACTTCAATGGTTTCCGTAATGGTGGACGTTTTACTAACAGTTCCATCCTTCTCGTCAGATTTGCCACTCTCAAATACGGATATAATTTTTTCAATCTTCTGACTCGATTTCTCGTCTAATTCCGTGCTTTTCATTTCTTTTTCCTTTATTTCCTCGACAAACTTCTCACTGAATGTTATATCGACTGGAAGTTGAGTTTGCTTTTCAACATTTAAAAAGTCTTCGGTTAGTTGCTTGGTTGTATCTTGTTCTGACTCCATCGGTGAGTCCTGAAGCTTCTTTAACTTTTCGACGGCGCTGATATCTTGTACAATTTTCAAATTTTCATCGCCCTCAACGTTCTTGTATTCTGTTGCTGAATCTTCCTCTTCAGAACTGCGTCCGGATGTCTTTAATTTGTGCGTCAATTCCTTATCAAAATCGCTTTTACTTATTTCGGCAGAATCCATTTTACCCATTTTCATTTTCATTACTTGGTCGGGAGCAACGGTTGACTTAACTATGTTATCTGTTGGTAACTGCATCATAATTTCTGATTCATGTATAGCCTTTTTGTCCTCGATAAGGCTCTTACGTTTTATTTCGGAAATTTCCCGTGAGATCTCTTTCTTCTGTGATGAAGCAGGTATTTGCCTTTCGATTGAGAGTCGTTTCACAATCTTCTCACGTCGTTCGGCAACAGTACGCTTCGTGATTTCCTCATCTGATTCGGACTCTTCCACTTCCTTCTCTTCTGCAGAATATTTAACCTCCTCGTGATCGTGAATCTGTTGAATCCGTTTACCTAAGATACAAAACGATTAATTGCAACCATACAACTGGATAAAACAACGCTTTACTTACTCTCTTGTCGCACGAGTTCCTCCACCGATTCGGAATTCTTCATGATATCAGTTTCGTCAAAGTCACGCGAATGCGAGAGTCGCCCACTTTTACACTTTTTCATAATATCCTCACGACCAATATTTTTGAGCGCATCTTCTAAGGCGTGAATATCATAATTTGGTTTATCCTTGAATAGGCGAATCATGCTTTGGGCCTGCCGCGCAATACTATCGGTATTTTGATTTATTATATCATCTATCTCCTCCGTACTTATACCAATTTCAGAGGCTAATTGTATCCAATCCTTGCCTAACAAGTTCGACAGATCCACAATACGTATATCGCCGATATAGTGATCATTCTGATGTTTACTCAAACTAAATAGGGAGCTTCGATAGGTGGTAGTGATCTTATCACTGAATTCGGTAGTTGTGTCCGGTATAACAATATCCGGTAACACGATATTCAAAATACAGATGGGATGTTGCGGTGGCTCGCCCTTGGCAACTTTTGGCTCCTTCATGAATAATGTACGCCCAACAATGTCAGCATGTTGATCCTTCACACGTACAGTGAATGGTAGACGATTCTCCCGAAACGCTTTGAATTGCAATTGCAATTGATCACCAGATTTAGTGACTGGCACTAAGTTGCCGGCCATTTCAATGTATTGTGGCTTCCCCTCCAGCACCTCAACGTCGCGACTCTTGGCAACCTCTGTAAAGAGTTCCTGCTTTTCTAGTGTTTTATCCTCACGGTCATCAGTCATGCAGAACACACGCAAGCGCGCTTCGTACGGTTCCACTTTCTTTGCGAAGACTACAAACTTGGCCATGAACGGCACATGTATTACCTCCCTAAATAGAAAATTATGTCATTATATAAAAGTTTTTAACAAAAATACGTGTATAATTGTCAAGGAGTAATATCTTCACTGATATTTCGGAAGCATGTTCGACAATGTGTTCTATTGAAAATGCTGCACAGCTATTAATAGCCGAGGTGTAGAACTACACATTACTAGTTATGGTATGTACCAATTAATAAAATTCTCAGAATAACGAATTTCTTCTAAGGACCGTTCATCTGCACTGTTTTAATCTAAACAATTCTTGTTTACCTTTGAGATTGGCTCTACATACAAGTATAGTATTATAACTCAATATCCAGCTCGGCCGCAAAGTAAAATTTCGCACAGGGCGTTGAAGATGAGCGGTATGCCATCTGAAATTCTTACTTTTGAAAAGTGGGGTAAGCGCCTTAAAAGGTTTTTGTAATATAAATATCTCAAATAACTATCTGAGACACGCTGGAGCTGTGCACTTCACAGAGAGCTCGGTTAGCTATATACCAAAAATGAGGACAATCAGTTCATATGGCCTAACAAAGAATATTAATTTTTAAAATTTTTTTTTATTTTTAAAACTTTTAACATGAATGACATATATATAATTGAGAAACGTCAGCTAACTGTGTAAATGTAAAAGTAGTAATATACTATTTTGAGATCTAAATACGCACTTGTATAGTTCGGTTGCCATTTTGGTAGCCTCGGAAATATTCCTGCAATCCATTAACCAAAATCGTGCGGAGACAGTAGTCGTAAACGAAACACAATCATTCACGAAGGTCAGCGGTGTGGAGCCAGTAACGTCTTCCCATTGCGCGCGAGACGGCCCACCTAAATCAAGCGACACATACAAAAAAGACAATGCCACAAAAGTAAGATCCTTGCGTCAACGAGCATATCAAAGAAAAACATGTATCTTATAATTATTGTTTTTTGTTTTTCTACTACAAATTCATTAGCAAAAACTTAAGGAAAAAGAGTTGTAAAAAATGTTTTCAATGAACCAAAGAAATAAAACAATTATTAAAATGGTGTCGCTGTTAAATGAAATGAACATAAACAGAAACCAAAAAAAAGCTTAATGAAAAGCTTCTAAAGGAGATAGAATAGAAGAAACTTAGTTAGAAACTGTGAGGTATGGATGCAAAATGTAAAACTGAGGTAAAATCGCAATTGTCAAGCAGATTTGTAAGTTAGCGCTAAATAGCATTAAATATATGTACACATATATATATATAAGTACGAGTATATTGCTTTCAAATTGATTATACTTCAATAAACAGATCGGTTTAAAGCTATTTTATCGCTATTATACATATTTTTTTTATATTTTAATTCGTTTTCTCTAAACAACCTTTTGAAACATGCGCTTTATTAATTAAAATTAATGGAATGTGAATATTTTGTTGTTGTTTTTTTCGTGTAAGTGTCTGAAAGCAAATAAGAAGTATTTAAGAAATCAAGAGTGATAGCCAAATTTAAAATAAAAAATTGGAAAGTAAAATTTTTATAAAACAAATTTTGAGAAAGTTAACAAAGTACTGAAATTGAAATAAATATATAAGTCGAAAAGTTATAATTAAGTTCATAATGCATGAAAATAATGTGAGTTATATAAGCTGCGCCTTTTTCTTTGGCATATTTATGTATTTCGTTTGTATTTTTCGTTCGCAATAACTGAACTTTTATGAAATTGCTGTGATTTGTTTCTTGCTTTCGAGTGAAAATTTTCGAATTATGTGAATGAAGAGCACTTTTCAAAATATCACAACACTATTGTTTAGTTACAATGTATGCAAATTCCAAATAGTTTCGAATAATGTACGGGCTCTCCTTTTCAGAAAAGTTCTCTTTGGTACCACAAACAGTAGAAAATTCAAATTATTAGTTTGAAAGTTACATTTGTTAATTCATTTTATTTTTGACATATGTGCAAAAGAATTAAGTAAAGGTATAACAAAATTAACAATAAATTAAATTCGAAATTAATACATTTAGATAAGATTCGGTAATAAAATTTACTTATTGATGCGAACATTTTCCGATCAATAAGCTCTTCATCTTCTTCAACATCCGAAACGTATCGCTAATTATAAGGGTAGCTTTGCTTATTGATCATATTGTGAACTGAGAGTAGATCCGTCTTATATTTTAGTTTATTTCAGTTAATTTTCAAACAAGCAAAAAAACACCTGCAGGCACTGGACATCGGGCCAGTACATTTTAACGATTAATCACACTGTTCTCGCTTTCTATTCTAACATTTAATATTTAAAACAGACTAACTTGTTACGATGACATCAGGAACGAAATTTTCGGGTTTATTCACAAGCCTCATTTTTTAACTGTTTTCCCCTATTTTAATTATTTACCCAATCAACGGTACCAAATACTGTAAAACACCGAAAATTTGTTCGAAAATTTAGTTTCCTTTTAGTTCAGTTGATATATTGGGTAGTTGAAAAAGTCTTTTCGTATTTTGTCAATAGATGTCGTGGCAGTCGTATATCTCCAGTGCTACCAAACACATTGTGTCATACCATATAGTGTTAGAAAGGTAGAGTTTTAAGCTACAAAAATTTTAATTCGGGTAAGTTGAAAAGGTTACAGATGAAGTTTTTGTATAAAAAGGGAAGAATGCCACGCAAGCCATCTATGAAATTTGTTTACGGAGACGATGCTGTATCAGTTCGTGTAGCACAACAATAGTTCGCTGGCTTCCGTTCTGGAAATTGCGATGTGAAAGATGCACCTCGCTCTGGTCAACCTATCGTTGAAAAAGTCGATAAAATTATGGAAAAGATTGACCAGGACCGTCTCATAAGCAGACATGCCATCGCTAAAGAACTTAACATTCATCATCAAACGGTTTTGAACCATTTACTATAAAAAAGGCTGGCTTCAAAAAGAAGCTCAATGTTTGGGTACCACATGAATTTTCTCTGAAAAATTTAATGGACTGAATTAACATCTGCAATTCTTTGCGAAACTGAAGCGAAAAGCAACCCCAGGATTGCTGAATGTTTGGTGGGATTGGAATGATATCATCCATTACTTAAACATTTAATTATAACTTTACTGTGAACAACTAATGAGCTTAAAGCAAGCCGTCGAAAAAACCGGCCAGAACTGATCAACAGAAGTACAACGCTAGACCACACACATCTTTGATGACCTGGCAAAAACTGAGAGAGCTTGGCTGGGAAGTTTTGATACATTCACCGTATAGCCTTGACCAATCATAATCGGACTACCATTCGTTTCGGTCAATGCAGAACTCCCTTAATGGAGTAAAGTTGGCTTCAAGAGAAGCCTGTTAAAATTACTTGTCGCAGTTTTTCGCCGAGAAACCAGAGAAGTTTTACACTGTTGGTATAATGTCTCTAGCGGAAAAATGGCAAAAGTGGTCGTTCAAAATGGTACACATTTGGTTGAGTAGAATTACGAAAAGACTTTTTCGACTACCCAATAGCTATGAAGTTCCGACACAAGAACTAAATTGTTGATATTGTTTTGAAGTATTTTTGTTCGAAACCCCTGAATTGATCGGCTTTATATGCCCGTTTTTTTGCTTTTTAGATAAAAATATCTAAAAAATTATATATATTGAATTTTAAACTTTCTAACTTAATTAAAATCAAACTAAAATATTCACATACCTCTCAAAAAATATATGTATACATACATACAATCATAAAATTTGCAAAATAAATATCAATGGTGTACAAAACGATTTGGAAATAAAGTAATTTGCTCTTTAATTGTATAGTAACTTGTGCAATTCTTAATTAATTTCAAACGTACATGCATATGTACAAAATAGAATAACTTTCGTTCTACGAAACGCATCAGAAAGTTAATAAACCATAATTTTAAACAGCTCGCTGGGAATGCTAGGAGAAGTATGTATGTGTGTAAATGTACTTTAGCCCAAGTGAAACAACTTTCAAAATATCAGATTGTCAGTGGAAAAGTATGACGACATCTGTGATTCTGCTATCAGCTAAATATTATAATATTCTCTATGGTAACGCGTACTACTGTCAAACTTATCGAAGACACACTTCAAAAGTCACGCCCACAAGTGATTATTCATTAACATGTGTTGCAAAACAAAAAACAGTTAAGTCTAAAAACTCGCATTTGTCAATTGCAACATGTTAACATCAGAATTATAAATTTTTGAGACAAGTCATTTTGCAGTTACAGGGTTTGTCCGGAAAGTAATAGGACTGATTTCCTTTCGCCGCAACCGCGCACCTAAAGAGTCAGGTCAAACATTTTCGCGCGACGTGATTCCGTACGCGATTAAATTCTGTGTGAAACTCGGTAAATCTGCGACAAAGGCGTTTGATATGGTCAAACAGGCTTACCCAGATGTTGCTTTAGCAAGAAGTGGTGTGTTTCGGTGACACCAGGCCTTTTTGGAGAGGCGGGACGAGGTCACTGATGAAGACCGAAAGAATGAGCAAATCCAAAGTAAAAGCGATGCTCTTTGTCTTTTTTGATATCAAAGGCAACGTCCACCATGAGTTTTTTCCTCCTGGACAAACCATCAATACCAAGTTTTACGTGGACTTAAGAGACTCAAGCGAAGGATCAATTGGGACCGCCAAGACATCGCAGCCGATTGGAAGTTGCATAACGCGACGCTCCGGCTCACACCGCCCTTCTTGTGAACAGCTAGGCCGCCATCCGAACGCTTCCGCAGCCGCCTAATACCCAGATATGGCCTCCCGGAGTCTTTTGTTTCCTTGCCTGAAAAGGTCGATGAAAGAGGATCCAAGCAGCATGCACCTCGGCTCTCAAGGCTATTCCGGACAATGCTTGGAAATCGCGCTGGGAGCGCTGCATCGACGCAGAAGAGCCTATTTTGAAAGTTTTATTTAAATCGACTCAGTCCTATTACTTTCCAGACAAACCCTGTACTGTGCGCGCATTTCCCTAACAGCCAATGAATAAGTTACACTTTAGTAAGTTTAATTTCGTCTGATTAATTTACATTTCTTTGGGCTTACTTTATTTCTGCCTATCGGTTTGGCTTTATCAACGAAGTAGTCATTTTTCAAATAGTGTTTGCCTATAGAATGTTTTTCATTTTTTTACCTTTCTCTAGTTCATTTAATTAAGCTATTTTGCATATGTGTAATTATATTCACGAAAATTCATCTAACATATTCTATTTCGATATAAAAAATTATAATAGTAATAATAGCATTAAAGTTCCAAATTAAAGCCAAATTTGTAAGAAAGTGTTTAAAATTATTTTGGACCAAAGAGTAACTTGCAGTGAAAACTGTTTTTTGGTGATTATTTGTCATATAATGTGAAAAGGTAACCTAACCTATTTGTGCAGAAATTTATGGAAAAGTTCTTTATTTCAGTTATAAAAATCGCGTTTTGTTTACAAATTAAAAAATGAAAGCAAAGCTTAAAGATTTAATTATCTCTTATTAGTTAGTACTTTAATAGCTTATACATTCGCTGTGCATTCGTGTATAGCTCGTATTTAATATCAAAACAAGTAAATGGTGCTTTGCCTTCGAAATTTATGAAATAGCCTCCAAATGATTTAATATTTATTTTAAATTATGCAGAGGTTGTCTGGTGAAATAAAAGGCGTAGTACATTTTATTTACAGTGATTCAATTACGGAGCATAAATATTAGTACATTATTTCGGAAATAAAGCCCGTATGAACATGTTTGAGGGAAAACTTTCCAGATTGGCATGTCGCGGCAGATTTTAAAAATGGTATAGCGTTATATTGTACATATATTTATCTTGAATTTGCGATCATAATTTTACAACTTGACAACCCCAGCATTAATTTAATGAAAAATTTTGAAAACGACTTTTAAGACATTCGCTTACTTAATTATATGAATTGCTGAACAAATAATAAAATTAATATAATAAAATTTGCGCATTTGTGAAAAAGTAAAAGCAAATCAAACTTATCGAAATGAAGTCCAACAAACCAAATAAACTTAGGTGGTACATATATTTCGTATTTAAGTTTTGCTTCAAAGCATATTATTATATATTTATGTATTGGAATATTATAGAAATTGGAGCTGTTTGATCGAAATCGTAAAATTAATCGTACATATATTCATTTCAGTATTTATCAAACAAAAAATTTTCTTGATTTCGTGTAATTAATTAATTAAATTTTTTTCTTCTTGTTTGTTTTTTTTTTCAAATTAGATTTGAACTTTGGGTTTCAGATATATGTATGTAAATCTAATAACAAATAACTCAAAATACAAAAATGCTTTTGTCTGTCTTAATTGAACTTGAAATTTCATACATGTTTGTGATTTTGAAATTGCTAGTTACCTTTTAGAGATCTTTTCCGAAACACACCTTCAATGATGGAATAAAAGAATGGTATGCGTGCACATATGCATTTACGCATTAGTACAAAATTATATACGAATCGAATACATTTTGAAATCTAAATCAGAGAAAACCAACAAAGGCAATCCGAAATAAACGAAACAAATTTTAATAACTGAATCATTTTTTTCAACGAAAAGCCAAACTCGAATTAATCAATTAAATTATCGAAAAAGTAACGAAATTATTGTTAACCTCATATTGTTGGCATATGAGTCGATTCCATATGTATGTAGATATGTTTGAATGCATGTGTATAAGTTTTGGTGTGTGTGTGGTGGTGTTTATTTCTGTGTTTGTGTTAATTGTAGATGCAAGAAAGTTGGGATTGTACAAGTGTTACGTATGATCTGGCGTACGAATTTAGTTTATGGTATTTAAAAGAAAACCAAATCTTATGCGAAGTAATACATACAACCATAATGTGATAGAATGATAATTGGATAACAATTTAAGCGAAAACACGCAATTTTTTAGATATTATTTACTAGCTTTTACTGACATATTGAGTATGTGATTATGTACTTTTTACATACATACATACATACAAACATACGTATCAATAAAATCAGTATGCTGTATGCTCACTAAATAAACATTCATATTATATAGGTTATCTACTAAATAAGTTATTAAATTTCTCGTGTTTAATTCTTCATTTGGTTGAAGCAATTTTTATAGTTGTTGGGTACATGAGCGATCTATAATTACAATATGTTATTAAATGACTATCCTAATATCTAGAAGGGCTTTTATGTACTTCACTATTAATAAGAAACCAAAATATCAAACGAAAAACATTTTAAATAAAAATGAAGGAGTGTGTAAATGCAAAATGCTGATTGATGACCGTTCTTGTGTATACACTGGTTAATATTCTACAGATATTTGAGTTGTTTTCCGACAACTGGAGGATATAATACAACAAAAACACACAAACATAGCGAACAGAAGACGATGGACAAAACGAGTGGAAGGTGAGTACTCACAGGCACCTAACAACTCAGCAGCTACTAACCATCACAATGCCTTACAAAGCAACACACTTAACGCAAGTGGTTTCGACTAAATTAAGCAACCTGCTGCTTAATGGAGTGGAGAAGTATTCATTATTAAATGCTTTGAAAAGTTAATGATTTCAGCTCAACACTTCCGTCAAAACCGCTTCGATTCTGACGGATCAGTAAGTAAATAACCAATTTTTTCGAACTTTAGAACCCTTAAGGAACCTGGACTTTGATTATCTTAAAATTTCTCTGTTAAGGAATTAGAAGTTCTCTGAATGTAAATAATCAATTTCTTCGAACTCTCGAACCTTTAAGTAAACTATTCTTTGGTTATCTTAAAATCTATTAAAGAAGCTTTAGAGTCGATTAATACCTAAATCGCCAAACTCATACACATAATTATTACATTACTTTTTACTATAGACAGTTATGTATAATATAATACGGTATATTCGATTAGAGGTCACGCTCTTTAATTCTCAAATAGTACTTTTCTTAGCGAATCTCACACTCAGAGCTGTTGCTTTCAAATTAATTGGGTTCATTACATAACATTAAACGCAAATTTGGCGACATAAGAAGCCATAAGTCGGATTTGTATGCTTACGAATGGGCCCTGCGCCTGCTGGTTGGGTCAGCTATGAGTTCTAACTTGAAAAAATAACGAAAAATAATGAAGATGCACACACACATATGTATATATGTCAGTATTAAAGTAAATCGCACTTATGATAGCTTAAATATTGATATGGATGGCTTTAGCACATAGAACAGGTATTTACTTCTGGTAAAATACATAAATGTACAAGTAGAAAATTAAAGAAATAAATGCAGTTATGTATACATAATGTACATATCTATAAATGCATATATGTATATGTATTGATCATAATAGTTGATGTTGCTAAACCGTTACATAACACTATTTTGGGTGCGATTCAGAGGTATTCAAACTTGGTATTTGGGTCTGTGGGCAGTTTAAATATCAATGACTGAAATGTCTCTCTCTCTCTCAACATTACCACCGACTTAAATGGTTAGGAAAGTAATAAAAGATTATACAGAATTATGTGAGTATGTAGTTTATAGAAATAAATTTTGTCATTTCAAATATGTAAAAACCAAATACAAAGAAAGTTAAAGTAAGTTAGTTAAGAATCGAACTAAAAACAATAAAATGAATTTAACGCAAGTACAAGTATTTATCCAAACGAACAAAAGTAGACAAACGTAAATTAAACACCTAAGATAAGTTACAAATACAAATCTTATTTTAAGTAAATATTAACAAATAGTTGTTATTTTATTTTTTTCTTCTCCTTCTTCAAGACTAATTTGAATTTGCTAAGGCTCGATTAAAATAGAACGAAAAGAACTGTGTAAACATACCTGTTATGGAGCAGAGTAGTCGTAGCGTGGGTGTATTGCCGGAATATTGATTTATCATGCCCTGGCTATGTGCCTTGGGTGCTGGCATGCTCAATGTGATGGCCTTATGGAATTTGCGACGTCGTGGCTCAACCGTTACAATCGGCGAGACGGCCACACCGCGGCCAAGTAGTTTAGCAGTTAGATCTGGATCGACTGGTTGTGCCTAAAATGAGGTAAACACAAGAAATGATCGATACATTTTTGTGATTACCATTGCAGTTATTTTATGGTTGACTGTGAGTTTTCGCTAACTTAGCGTTCTGTTCTTATATGTATGTACTATATACAAATGATTATTTCAACATGAAAATGGCCACTTAAGACTAAAATACAAGTGTTGCGAAAAGAAGCACAAAGCAAGTAGAGCGTATTGAAGCGACAAAGGTATGCATTTGCTTAACTAAAGATAATTTATAGAATTTAGAACGAAATTGTACAAAAATTTTGTGATTTACGTTACTTATAGATTATATTATATTTCCATTGAATTTTATGTGTTTATATGAAATAATAGAAGCTGTTTGGGCTTCTGAGCTAATTGCTGAACATTTTCCTATATACACACATGGAAGCGTACCTCATATGTACATAAGTATGTAAAGCTCTCACTTGTTTAATATAATGTGGTGTTGTCTATTACATGCATCAGCGACTTGTGGTATTACAAATGTTCAGGCCCATTAGCTTCCCAATAAATTTAGTTATCAAATAAACTTTAAAAACTACATTGTTAATGAACCTTTTACTTCTATTTGTTAAGTTATTCTAATTATAATAATAATTATCTTCTTAAGGGCCGTTGAAAAATCATTTTGTATACGATTATATGCGTTATATTATTTGTAAGTTGCTTTGGCACATTCGAGGCACACTAATCCAGACCCAATTGCATAAACTATTTACTGTGTGAATTTGTGTTGTGACATTTTAGAGGCATTGCATCTTATTATTGCACCGCACGCTTGCTGTGTACCACTTCTTAGAAGTGTAAAACGTTTAAGTAAATGCACACCAACAACAAAAAAAAAACATTTTGTTTTAAAGTTTATATTGAAACTAAATTTATTGGGTATTTTTGATTTGTCCATTAAGTTTAACTTTAATTATAGTTAGATATATTGAGTAATGACTAATTAATGTAAGGTATAGAACATACAAGTGATACATACATATATACGTCCATACACAAACATACATATTGTATGTTGAATAGGATAGAACAAATACAAATATTACTCAAACGAGTCTAAATTTTCTAAATGTAATAGTGCGTTTGTTAATACATAGTAGACTTTACTTATTCGATTAGACCATTTTTTTATATTTTAGATTTATGTATTTAAATATTATTCCATGTTTTATTTCTAGCCTGTGGATAATAAATTGCATTGCTTTCTTTCAAATATTTCATCTCACAAATTTTTACTTGATAATTTATAAAGGAAAGATGTTATGGAGGAGAGTATAGCTTTATAAATATGGTAGCATATAATCAAAATTGGACTTTTAAATCAATATCAGAAAAATTTATAATCCGTTTAGCATTTTGATAATCTTATAGCAAAGATTCGCAAAACTGTGCCTCTTCGCTATGAATGATTTTGCTTCGCCTGTTGATTAATAATTCCATTCAATTTCATTTCACCTTAGTTTACCAGCCACTTTTTCTATTTGATTTTCAGTTATTTCACCATATGGACCATTTTTGTAAACTATGCTCTTTTTATTTGAATATTATCGTTGCGCTGCATTTATTTATCTTTATAACGTGCACTTTTTCTAACTAAAATTATAAATTGTAAATTCTCGCCTATTTGAAATCAAATTGTTAGCAATCTTCTTGACTCATAAGAGCGATAAGTAATATCTACTAAGCTATATTTAGGCTAGTTTGAAGTGATAGACCAGCTGGTACATACTGAATTCCGAGTTCATCGCTAACTTAATTTGCAGAAAGTAGACCACAAATAGTTGATTTACGAAGAATTAATTATTTACTTCTTGCAATATAAGTGACTTATTCTGAAAAATATCCCTTCAGATTACGCAAAATAGCAATCATTCGGTAAACCGAAGGTTTTTTTTATAAAGTAACAATAACTCCAAAACATACTAACTGCACTACATTCTGTTGGATGCTGACATTATGGCGCATAACCATATCTTAAGTTTAGGTCCAAATCGTTCACCACTATGGTAGTTTGGGTTATGTATTCTCCATAATATAAATGCATTTTGATTATGTTTTATGATATTATAAATGATCATAAGAATAATTGATATATATTTAACTGTAACGTTATGTTGTTCTATTTTTATGCTAATTTTTAAAGTTTTTTTATGTTGAATATATATTCTTGCTTATACATATGTATATGCGTAAGCGTTTTGCGTATAGCTAGTAATAATTCTATTACATATGCAGTTTACCAAATAAGTGAGAAACGCTTCTTCTTTGGAACATGATTAACGCTGATTTTGCGCAATTTTTCTGGTGCAACACCTTTGCGTGGTTTAAAGAGATTTACCTGCAAGCCCACTTTGATCTTTTTGGTGAGTGCACCTTGCGGGAAAACAGCTTGCACTTGTGGCACCACTGTACTGGATACCATGCCTCCCTCGGGTCCGATGGCATGCACCTCTTGGCGTATACGCGAGACCACAGCGAAGTATTGTGGAAAGTCATAGGTAACAAATCGACAGACATGATTGCCACCTTGCTCCTCAAGTTGTGCGATTTCTGCGTTTATTAAAAATACATTAATAATGCAGCACACATTTAAAAAACTTTTGCTAATAGTTTACCTTCGGGTTCGAAACATTGTTGCAGCACATCATGCATGATTTCTTCCGAATTGTCGACGGTGTGCTCCCGCCAAGTTTCGCCATTATCGGAGCGCAAAATTATAATTTCGCGTTCTTTGCCACGGAGCGAAGCAAAATGTGGTACTTCCATGATAACGGGACCGATAAACTTGGTGGACACCGGACCCAGCTCCAACACGCGACTGGCTAAAGCTTCGCCCTCCATTAGCTGGGGTGGATGCATGGTGCGCTGCGGTTTGACATAACGGCAAGTCACACGCGTTGGCTGGCAAGTGGAGCGCGAAGGTATAATCATGCGTACGCCACTGTGACGGCAGCCACGCATGGCACCACCGCGAGCATCCACCAGAAACGATACAAGGAAACTGTAAGATTAAAATAAATATGTGACCGTTATAAACTGCAAAAAAGGAAGTATTTCGATGATTTAAGGAGTTAAAATTGTATTTCTTAAATTCAACTAAAAATTCGTATCAATACACTAAAGTCTCAACACAAGTGACAATTCTACAAATTAAAATTCTAAAGATCATTTGTGTACCTTTTCCAGGAAAGTTTTCGGCTGCATGTAAACAGAGTTTCATAAGTAAACTTACGTGCTCAGTATTGTTAGAAAATTTTTTAATGTAGCAGCTTACCTCATATACTTTTGTTCCTCGTTGAGACCATTACCCATATAAATGCCGTCCACATATGATTTCCCAATGCCATGTACTTGAGCCTTGTGTGGGCTTATAAGCTCTTCTGCGATGGCCTGCGGTTGCGATGGGCCTCCGACTCCACCAGCATACTCAGCACTGTGGGTCATCATGCGATTGGAGTCGATGCGTTCATCACGTGTAACATCGATTGGCAAGGAATCATCGCCTAAGGATTTCATTTCATCAACTGTCAAATAACGGTAAGGCTGATCGGATAACATATTATCTTCGCCTGGTGGTGGTGGATGTGTAGTGGTGGTAAGTTGACGAGTTTTAATATTGTATTTGATTGGCATTCCATTACAATCCGATTTTTTTCGATTTTTTTGTTGCAGTTCATTAGCGGTGTCGGAGCGAACAGTGCAGAAAAAAATTTAAGAAACATAAATAAAAATATGCATAGATTTATTTTTAATTTGAATCACAAACACACATGCATAATCAATAATCTTTCGGATTAAATATGAAAGCTGATAACGCATTTGCAGTGAAAAGAAACTTAACTGAGGATTATGTAAATAAAATGCTCACATATATGTAATATACGAGTATGTACATATGTAATTGTTTATAAAAAATTTAAATGTTGAAAGCGCATAGCAGATTAGTTATCTAATAATTATATATGTAGGAAGGAAGTATTTAGATAGCAGACTCTTAATTTGGAACGCTTCGTTGCACGCTCCAATCGAAATGGTACCCCACTAAAGCAGTTTCATACTAGTAAGTTACAAGTCTATGCGCTTGTACTCGTATTAGTAATAAGACTCTCTATATCTTTCCAATATAATACACATGTTATGCCCTGGAACCCAATTATATTGTGTATACTCTTTCTTTGCGGTTGAGATCTTGACCCCTAGGAGATTGGTGAATAAAAATTGTTTCGGAAATCCAGCATTATATGTCTTCAGTCATATTTATTTACATACATATGTGTACATGTAGTTCGCAGTCTTTAAACCTGAAATTTGTTCAATTTCATCCTCAGTCCGTCATTGATCTAATTCAATATTTTTAGACTCAAAATTGGCAAAGTGAACAGAACTTGAAATATTATTTCGTGTATTTTAATTTGTGTACATATGTATGTATGTATGTATATTTATTTACATAAGTCTGTGTAGAGTATTTTTCATTTACAACAACACCAAGAAACGGTTAATTTATACATGAAAAGTATTATAGAGGAAAACTTGGATTATGTACATGTATGTATGTATATTCATAACACTAGGGTGACCCTCGTAATATAAATTCTTTAACGATTTTTCTAAATAAAGGATTATATTTTCAAAGGTTTAAAGAGTGCCACGCAAGGCGAAGTATTACGACTGATATTTGGAATACACGTCGTATCAGCACGATCGGCACAACGATATGTATTGCCTCGAAAGCATCAAAGACTCCAGAAAATGATTTTGGATGACAATAAAACAAAATTTATTAATGTAGATGACATTTTAAAAATAGTGAAATTATGTTGCGGAACATATTACACAACAATGTGGGAAACATTTGAAAGAAAGAAAAAGCTGTTGTTTCATTATTGCCGTTGCACAAATGGGTTTCGAACGAAAACGAAAGGTAATCGTACTACGAACATAGTATCTAAAATTTAAATATCCCTATAATTAGTAAAGCAGAGGTAAACATATTGATTTGTAAAATCGAATATGCCTAAATAATTTAATTTTCTTTTAAATGTTAAGAACATTTTCGTTTGCAAGCAAGTTAAAAAAAATACAAATTCTCCAGAATTTAGATATAGTACTAGTGTTATCGCTATAACTTCTATTTTTCGTTTTGTAAAAATATGTATTTTTCATAAATTTTTTATCACCCTAGTGTCATGCATATTCATTCACCTAGCGCCCACTAACCGAATATCCAGATTTCAGTTATATTTTTCGTACTGATAAACCGAATATTCTTTATGCGAGCACCTGAAGGCATTTAATAAGTTTGTGAAATATAAACGCCGCCAGGTATGCGAGTAGTATATGTATGTATGTATGTACATATCTATGTATTTAAATATGCGTATCCCCGTAAAGTGTGAAAGGTGGTCTAAAAATTTTGACATGTTACTAGTTATTTTCAAACATAAACCGATGGCTCTTAGATCGTTTTACACTAAAATACGAGCTTCAATGGAAACACTGCCACACACACACACTTTATAAGGAGCTTCTCTATTTAAGGGTTATTTAAGGAAAACGTATATGTTTGGTTAATTCAGTGTACATTTTCAATACAGCTAATAAGTGTAAAGCTCAGTGTATGAGACTTACTAGACATAAAGAATGCTTCGCCCTGGTAATATGGAAGGTAAACGTGGTCTTCATTCGTATTTTGATCACCCTTAATGCCATAACAAGGATCCCAATCGTTTGTGTCACCTGAGACACAGTTTGTTGTACAAAAAAAATATATATATTTTAAGTATAGAACTGTCAATTTTAAATTTGTTTTGAATTTATCAAGTTTGTTTCGAATATTATACCAGAGTATAATGAGGATAGGTATATAGTACATACAATGGATAAAGTAAGATTGTTTAACTTCGTGTCATATTTGTGGAGTGCTTCGCATTGTGTTATTCGAGTAGCATGTCAAAGTTTTTATACAGGCATTACATACAAGTATTCGAGGTCTAACATAGTCAAAATACAACTGGACTTTGAAATGAATGAAGTGTTGTAAAGCCATTGTTTCTCTATGCATATGTTTAAATGAAATATAAAGGGTGCTGTATGTGACACACGAGATGTTGAACCAAGCAATAATTCAATGTAAAATGAAATCGCTTATGCTCATACAGATGTTCATACATATGAACTAAACAGAAAAATATTCTTTAAAGTATTATTTTCACATACCGCCTTCTTCTTCCGAATCGGACATAAATGATTCATGCATTGCCTCCGGTGCAACGACACGATACTTCTCGTCAGTTTGAGTTTGTGCTGCCGCATCCGGATCATTTGTGATCGACTTCAACGAATCCAAAACGCTTATGTAACCCAGTTTGCGTGCAATGTGTAACGGGGTCTGTCCATTAACCGTCTGAGCGTTGGCATTCGCCTTATGCTCCAAAAGCAGATTAACGATGTGGCAATGTCCTTGCTGAGCAGTTTGATGTAATGGTGTATAACCGATAGATGTGGCCGCGTCTACATTGGCGCCGTGATGCAACAAAAAGCGCACCATATTTGCCTGACCGAAATGTGCGGCCACATGCAGTGGTGTATAGCCGGCTTTAGTGGCCATGTCGATGTTGGCGCCGTTGCGTTGCAAGATTTCAGCAACATTCACGTTGTCTTCTTGGGCACACAAATGCATTGGTGTTAGACCATTCTTGGCAGGATGATTTACACCGGCCTTATGCTCGATTAGCAAGTTCGATATCTCAGCGTGCCCCTCCTGTGGAATAACATTATTTTTGTTAGAAAAACCTACTTTAAGATTGGTAATCACTAGTTATTGTAAAACACACGCTACATCTGCTCTCACGCATGTTTGCAGTTGCTTGGACACTTGTGCATCCAGTTACTCACCTGACAACTCAAATGCAATGGTGTGAAACCGGCTTTGCTCTCGGCATTTGCCTGTGCGCCGTACTCCAAAAGCGTTGTAGCAATGTCCATTTGATTTTTACGTGCCGCAATATGTAACGGTGTATGCCCGTTTTTAGCTATAGCATGCGGGCTGGCACCTTTCTCCAGCAGCAAAAGAGCGACCTTCTGATTATCATAGTGACAGGCCACATGCAAAGGTGTAACACCGTTCTTTCCCTGTGCGTCCACATCTGCCTCCTTTTGCAACAACAATTGAGCAACCTTGATGTGTCCATATTTGGCTGTCAAATGCAATGGTGTAAAGCCCTTTTTCGTGGCAGCATCCAAGGCTGCGCCATTTTCGATTAAAACGGCAGCGACCTGAAGGATAACATTTACAATACTTCTGTATAAGTCTTAAAAAATATATTATATGTGAGGTTAAAAAGTGATAAAGGATTGATACAGGAATAATACAAAATGAAAATTGTTTATTTCGTAATTTATTAAACATTATATTGAGGCAACAAATAAATAATAACAGTATAATCAGAACAACATACATTAAACAAACTTGTGGCGAATATAACAAAATAACAAAAAATCACTTTAAAGCTCTTAAAAATACTAAAGAAAGAACTTAACGGTAAAAACTAAATACTACATCAGTTTTCAATATGCAACTGACGAATAGATTGTTAAGACAAAAAAGTTTGTTGAAATAAATTAAATACTAAATCAGTACCAAAAATTGTGAGAAAGCTTTTAAAAGTGCTTTGTAAAATAATTTGATTTTCTTTTAATTTTTTTTTATAGAAATACTGAAAACATAAGGCAAACTTTGAATAAAAAAGAACAAATTGGTTAAAAAAATTGTTGTATCTAAAATAAAAATAAAACACGTTTGCCTTTTCTAAAATTTTTTAAGATACTTATTGGAATCCACATTTATATCTCACAGAGCAGTGGTTTTTGGCACAAAAAATTGTAACAACAATAACAAGAACTTAGGTGACATTAAAAATTGAAACGAAACTTAAACTAGGTGTACATAAAATGAGTAAAAACTAAAAAAAAAAAAGAAACTATAGATCAAATGAAATACTCCTGATGGCGTATCCAAAACAATTGCATCAAATAAACCGTATCAATGTGGTCCACAATTTTTTTCGCAATCAATTGCTTTACCTCATCCTGACCTTCTTTGGCCGCAATATGCAAAGCAGTGTACATATCTTTGGTGGTGGCATCCACCTGAGCGCCATGCTGCAGCAATAGCATGACAATATCTACGTTACCGAGACGCGAGGCGATGTGCAACGGCGTTTGCTGTTCACGTGCACGTGCATCCACTTGAGCACCATTGCGCAGCAAAATGCGTATAATATCAGTCTGTGA
The DNA here is from genome assembly GCF_023373825.1 of Bactrocera dorsalis. Lineage (NCBI taxonomy): Eukaryota > Metazoa > Arthropoda > Insecta > Diptera > Tephritidae > Bactrocera > Bactrocera dorsalis. Next base: position 7,623,628 of record NC_064307.1, read on the forward strand.
AGGCAATGAAGCGTTGTTAAATAAAATCACAGTTACGCTTATCCAGCCCGCCAAACACTTACCTGATTTGCACGTGCGGCCAAGTGTAGTGGGGTCTCCCCGCGCACGGTCGGCACATCTGGACTGGCGTCATGTTGCAGCAAGTAGATGACAATGTTCATGCAGCCCATAAAAGCCGCTACGTGCAGCGGCGTCAAGCCGCTCTCCGTTGTGGCACTAATGCTAGCGCCGTGGCGCAGCAGCAACTCGACGACCTTTATGCGATTCTTCTTGCAGGCAATGTGCAGCGGCGTGAAACCGTTGAGCGCACGTGCATTGGCGTCGGCATTGCGATCAAGCAAAAGCTTAGCGACACGCACATGCCCGCAATGCGCTGCCACATGTAGCGCCGTCAAATAGTCCACGGTGACTTCATCAACGGGTGCGCGATGGTAGAGTAAAATGCGTGCGGCATCTACATGCTCACCCTGCGCGGCCATATGCAGCGGTGCGAGACCGTTCTTCGTTTTAGCGCTAATCGGGGCGCCGCGCTCCAATAGCATGTCGACAACTTGCTCGTGACCGGAACGAGCCGCACAATGCAACGGGGTTAAACCATCGCGTGTTTTGGCCTCTATATTAGCACCTTTCTCCAACAGCAAGGAAACCATGTTTGTTTTACCCCATTTTGCGGCAACATGCAACGGACTGATATTGTGCTTAGCGGCGAAATTGACGTCGGCACCCTTTTGTATGAGTAAGGTGGCGATGGCTTGATTGCCATAGTGGGAAGCAATGTGCAACGGTGTAAAGCCAGATTTGGAAGTCACGTCAGGATTGTGGTCGTTCTGTAAGACGAATGTCGAAATTTCCATATTAGCGAATGCAATAATTTCATATTTAGTGTATACTCACATCTAGAAGTAGTGTGGCGGCCTTCACATCGTCTTTCTTAGCCGCAATATGCAATGCAGGCAAACGCACCTTACCGCGTGTATCGCTCTCCAAGAGCACGGCGACGACTTTGTCGTGTCCTTGCTGCATGGCCACTGCCAGCGGCGTGAACCCATCCTCGGTAGCCAAGCTTTGATTGGCGCCGTTGGCCAATAGCAGCTTCACAACAGAATCGTGGTTCTCCTGCGCTGCCATATAGAGTGGTGTAAAGCCATTCTGCGACTGTACATTCACGGCGGCATTATGTTCCAGCAACAGTTTCACCACCTCCTCCTGCCCGGCAAGCGAAGCAATATGTAGTGCGGTGTTGCCCTTCTTTGTTGCACTATCCACAATAGCGCCACGCTTTAACAGCTCGGAAACGACATGCGTGTGTCCATCCTTCGAAGCCAAATGCAGTGCATTCAAGCCATTCTAATTTAAAAGGAAAAAGAAATTGTTTTATTTAAAAATTTATGTTAAAATCGATCCGCGGTATTAAAATATATACTTACAGTGTTGCTGGTGTTAATGTCAATATTATTTTTTAAATGTTCCAAAACTCGTTCTAGATTACCAGCTCTGGCAGCACGTAGAAATGACGTGTTTCCATCGCCCTGTAATAAAAGAAAGAAAAAATCAGGAGGTGCGTATTGAAGACTTTATGCAGAAGTATTTATTAAATTAAAATGTACAGGGTTTGTCAGGAAAGTAATAGGACTGGTTTTCTTCCGCCGCGACTGTACTTGCTAACGAACGAGTGGCTGATCAGTTGTCTCCGAGTCAAGACAAACATTTTCGCGCGACGTGTTTCTGTGAATGGCGAAAGCCGAAAATATACCGTTCGTTAGAGCAGAGGTACGCGATTAAATTCTGCGTAAAACTCGATAAATCTACGACAGAGACGTTTGATGTGATCAAGCAGGCTTTCCCAAATGTTGCTTTAGCAAGAAATGGTGGGTTTCGGTTGCATCAGGCATTTTTGGAGGGCCGGTAAGAGGTCGCTGATGAACGAGCACATCCAAAGTGAAAACGATACTCATTGTCTTTTTTGACATCAAAGGCATCGTCCACAATGAATTTGTTCCTCCTAGACAAACCGTCAAAGGCAAGTTTTACGCAGAAGTCCTCACGAGACCCAAGTGAAGGGTCAATCGGGTCCGACAAGACATCGCAGCCGATTGGAAGTTGCACCACGACAACGCTCCGGTTCACATCGCTTTTCTTATGAACAGATACCTTACCATGGCCGGCATCCCAACGCTTTTGCAGCCGTCTTACAACCCAGATGTGATCCCCCAGACTTTTTTTTTGTTTCCTTGCCTGAAAAGGTCGATGAAAAGAAAGAATGTTGAGACGACAGAGAGGGTCCTCTCAAGGCTATTCCGGAGAATGCTTTCCGTGACGCCTTCAATGCTTGGAAATCGCGCTGGCAGCGCTGCATCGACACAGAAGGAGCCTCTTTTGAAAGTTTTAAAAGAATTGTAACGATTGGTTCTATACATTTTTTAAATCGACTTGGTCGTATTACTTTCCGGACAAAGCCTGTGCATGGACCATTGTTGCCAAAGTAACGAGATATACATTTATAGAATTTTCAATGCGTGCGGCCATTTTTTAAATAAAAATAGTCGATCCTTAATATTACTGTTTGCGTGAGCATTATGAATACCGCCTAACAACCTTAACACCTGCAAAAAACAAAAAAACAAATGGTCATTCAACTGGCACAGGTGCATTAGAGGTTACCGGTTGCCTCCCAACCACTCTACCACCCAACAACTAACAAATTATGCGGACTGAACGGCTGCAATGTCAAGCCGAAGCGCACACTTACATACATACATATGCATATGCAACCAGCTGTCAGCAAGTGCATTCGCCCGCATACAAATACATTCACAAATATATACACGAATACATACATAAATAACACGGTAAACTACAAAAGTTGTTTACTTGCTATTTGTTTACAAATTGAGGGGTTGAAAGTCGGGCATGTACTTAAAAACCAAAACACTTCGACTTCGAAAGAGCACGCATTATCGAAAATGGCGTCATCATTTCGAAAGAGAAATTCGAATTACGAATTGCGCTCTCAACAACCCTCACCGCTCGTTTCTTCCGTTTTTGATTTGCTTCCGGCTGGAAATAAAGTGTTCTCAGAAATAACTGGTAGACAGTGATTTTTTTTTTGCATTTTGCCTCTATGTTTACCTACATATGCCATGCATTAAGAGCATTGAAAGGAACCATCCCTTTTGTACATTTGAATAGAAAATCTTGCATTTCCCATTAAAAACTCCGCTTTTGGCATGAATATGTGAAAGAACATAAATACCGGAAGTAATTTCACATTTTAATAATATTTGCTTAAGTTAATGAGCTTGCTTGGGAATATAAAAGGATATTGCAAAGGATAGTGACGTATACGTTGACTTCAAAGATTGAAGCTTTTATACAATAAAATATTTAATCCTAGCTTGTGGAGAAATATTTATTCTCACTTATAGAAGAAACAACGCAAAAACATTCTTGAAAGTTTTAATTATAACCTTTTTTCATAGTTAATAACAGAATCATCTTGGACCCCGCTTGTGGTCGTTTGTTTCTATGTGATTGAATCACATTTAATCACTTAAATTACGCTAGTCAAATTGTTTTATCATATACCTTAAAGGTCTCATAAGTCCAACTCATTACAAAAATAGGTATAAGAAATTGATATTACTTATTTCATTTAACAAATGGTCTCCCCTTGCAGCATAAAAATACATACTCGAAGCCGCAAGTAAGTCTAATGCATACACATGTACTCACATATGTGTGCATAAGACAAATGACAATTTTTCCAAAAACCTTTCCAAATTTATGGCATATGACTCATTTGGGCGAAGAGTGTGCATAATAATAAGCAAAAAGGACCTGCGGGTACAATTAATATGCAAAAACATTGTCAGTGCATAACTCGAAATTGGGTTAATCTAAAAATAAATGAATGTTGGATATGAAACACGCACATCCGTCATACTGTCAAGTCACACTGAAGCCGCACCCAAAGCTAAATTATCTCATTAATGCACGCACAGCGCATACATACACAAGTACATATGTATGTATGTACATGAACAATGCTAAAAACGCGTTCCCCTGAAACTAAGCTCAAACTGAATGCTATCAGGTGTTTGCATATAAAGTTAGTTATCCTGCATGAAGTACCATTTTAATCACTTGCCAATTTTCACACAATTACACTACAATCACCTGCACTGCCCCTCACCACGGCAAAGATTGCGTATACGAAAGTAGTTTGGCCACACAACAGTCGTTGCAAAAGAGAATAGGAAAATCGATGAAATTTTCACCACCTCAAATGGGTGGGTCCCAATGAACATTTCTTGCAATATTTGAAATAAAATTTAAACAAAATATGAATATCAATGAAAAATTAGTATTTTTTCAAAATAACTTGCAATTCCTTGCAATTAATATGAAATTCAGTGCGAAAGAGCAATTATTCAATGCAACTATGAAAAATCGATATTTTCAAAGATGGACGCCAATATGGCTGCCGCATAGTGCCACAACCAAATTATGGATTTCCACTCGAATTAATCGACTTTTAATATAAAAAACATAATAGAAATATAGAAAATTACCTGAGTTCCATTTTCAGTGACCATTTTGTAAAAAATCTAAATTGTTTGAAGGTTTTGCAGGCAATTTTCTTCACTTAAAATTTATATAGTATAGAGAAATTGTGTAAGTCGATGTCGTCACTGCTTAGTCATAGCTTTCATTTCTTTTCCTGGATTGAAAATTTCATTTATGTGCACGATAATTTATAAAAACTTATTGAATGTGACCTTTTAAAGGTTTTTTCGTATTTTTTCAATTAAATTTGTTACTTAAAATACTTTAAAATTCGTTTTTAATATTCTATATGTATATATATTATATTTATGTATATCTATATAGTGCTCTATGGTAGATAGCTTTTTTCACTTAGACGCTGATGTTAAGAAGAATTTTTGCTTCCGATTTCTTGAAAATTTTACTCTAGACTGGATGTGACCGCAACTTCAGCGTATCCTAGTAGCTGACTACCAAGTTGCCGACTCAGGATGTTCGAAGGACCTGCGCAGTGCATATTCGAAACGAGTGTTTTCGAAGTCAAGCATTGGGAGTAACGAGAGTACTTCGAAGAAATAGAGCGAGCAAAAGGAATCAACAGCTACGGAGAGCCACTACAAATGCCGGTCGCGTGCCATGCAATGTGTTTCACCACGTGCATCTGTTATTGTTTTGATTAGTTGCCGGTTTATACGTCTTTCTTCTATAGTATCATATAGAGCGAATTGAAAATAATTATTTACGTGCATACATATATGTATACATATGTATATAGCTTTAACTCGCACATGCGCAACCCTGATTTCATTGAGATACTTTAATATCTTCTGAAATACTTCTTATTACTTTGTCGTTTAGAAGTCCGCACTTGCAAATCATGTTGAAGAATTCTGATTTATTCGATGATTCATTGCACAGCTTCACGAACTACATACTACATACATATGTATGTGTTCATGTGTTGTTCCAAAGACAACTATTAATTAAGCATTCATGAAATTTATTCATCATTAGATTTTTTCTCTTGAAGCCATTGAGGACAGAAGTGAAATGTGCCACTTTGGGTTCAAGTTGGATTTATTTGATATTAACGGAATGAACCGAATCGTCTATACTTTTAACAATTCGCCCTTTCGTACTTTTTCTTATATGCATACATACAATATTTACGCATTTGTAGAATGTCATGCCGTGTACTCTGGCAACCTGCATCACATACGTGAACGCAAAACTAAATTGCACACACTCATCCATATTTATATGTACATACATTCAAGTATATATTTATATACAGGCATATATTACGCTTGCATGTTAACATAAATTGAACTGCATTTCCGTGACACATAAGAAGTCACGAAAAGCAAAATCAAGCCGCAGCCATACGTGGCGTTAAACTCACCCACCAACTCAGTCACGCTTTATTCGCCAAATATTCGAATTTTAAATGCATTTTTGGCTTCATCCTCGTCAAAATATGCGCCCCTTCGCAAGTACTTCCTCAGAAGAGGGTTGCTTTATCCTTCAACTCGCGCTTTTATTGCATTTCGCACGCATGCATATGTACTATATGTATGTACATAAGTATATAAAGTGTGACAGTTGTTTATTTCAAAGGCTCGACCTGTTATGACTTTTAAAGAAACTGTAGAGAAAAAGTGTACGTATACAAGTTTGACATTACTCAATTATTAATGGTCCTGAAATGAAGCAATCGTGTTCCTCCCTCATGGCATATCGTTCACTAAGCTATAAATTTTTTTCTATATTATATGATAAGTATGTAAAGAGAATATTGAAAACATTTGGTTCAATTTGTTTTAGTATTTGCTGGAGTATGGAACTATGCCTAAAAGTTGCTCCCTTGACCAAATTTTCGCTTGTATGTAGAGATGGACCAATTCACCCCGTTATTACTTTGATCTTATCCATGATTATATCCAGCTCGCTTAGTTTTAGAGTTTACACTCAGCCGTTATGGGAGCAAACTCGTTATACTCTGTGCAACAAAGGCATATTTAAATGTTGGCTCACATTTCACTGAAAAATTCTCACTTCCTTCCCCCTTCTCCATATCTTGCAAAATAGAATAACATTACACAGCGCTATAGAATTATGGTTTTATACACCTCTTTATCATTAGAAAAGAACATACATATGTATTTGAAACTGTTTTTGTAGTCTCGCAACCTGTTGCTGCAGAGTATAATAGTTTTGTTCACCTAAGGTTTCTTTGTATTACCTAAAACTAAACGAGATAGATATATAGTTATATAAATCCAATTCTGTCTGTCCGTCCGTCTGTCGTGCAAGCGGTAAATTGATTAAAAACTTGGATATGTATCTTAATTAAGCTTGATTCACGAGTTCTTCAGCAAAGAAAGAGAGGACGAATTCGATGGGCGTAATAGGGCCAATCCAACTCAACTAAACTTACTGAGAAGAAGTATTTTTAACATTTCTTCAGACACTGTGAAAATGTGTAAAATCAGATAATAACCACTCCAACTCTTCATGTATCGGTTATGTTCAAAATTACTAAAAGTGCGGCAACTCTTTAAAAGAATGAACTTCTTCTTTAATGATCTCTCCAACGGAGTGGAGGTCTTCCTGTTCCTCTGCTTCTCCCAGCGGGTACTGCGTCGAATACTTTGAGAGGTGGTTTCACCCATACGAACGTCATGACCTAGCCAGCGTAGCCGTTGTCTTTTTATTCGCTGATTTTTGTCAATGGTGTCGTATAACTAATACAACTCATCGTTCCATCGAAAGCGATATTTGCCCTTGCCAATGTGCAAAGAACAATAAATCTTTTGCAGAACCTTTCTCTCGAATACTCGTGAGTCATTAGATATTGTCATCGTCCATGCCTCTGCACCATATAGCAGGACGGGTGTAATGAGTGACTTATAGAGTTTGGCCTTTGTTCGTCGAGAGAGGACTTTACTTCTCAATTGCCTAGTCAGTCCGGAGTAGCACTTGTTATCAAAAGTTATTCTGCGTTGTATTTTGAGGCTTACATTGTTATTGGAGTTAACACTGGTTCCAAGATAGACGAAATTATCTACGATATCGAAGTTATGACTGTCAACAGTGACGTGACAGGAGATATTTCTCCTTGTCCTCGCTTACTACCAAACCCATTGCTTTGCTATCTTACCCGATCTGGAGAAAGCAGGACTAACGGCGCAGTTGTTGAGGCCAATGATACCAATATCCTCGGGGTACGCCAGCAGCTGTACGCTCTTATAGAAGATAGTACCTGCTCGATTAAGTTCTGGGGCTCAAATTATTTTCTCTAGCATTAGATTGAAGAAGTCGCACAAAACGATGTCGCCTTGTCTGAAACCTCGTTTGGTATCGAACGGCTCGAAAAGGTCCTTCCCGATCCGGACGGAGCTTTTGGTATTGTTCAACGTCAGTTTACACAGTCGTATTAGTTTTAAAGATAATGAACTGCAAGCATTAAATTTCACAACCAGATGCAGGGAAAGACTGTAAAAATACGACAAAGGGTGTGCCACTTTTAAACGAATATATATCTCAGAAACTACTTTAATACCAATTTCAACAAGATTTAGTATGTGAGGTTATCCAATTATTACTATTGTACACTACACAAATAGTGTCCTCAAGGCATTAATAGCTGAAAACGAATTGTAACTTTGTAGGGACACAGACACCAAAAGGATACATGTGAGTTCTAGTATTGAAATTCGAGGAGAATATTTTTGTGATAGCAACCTGTGCCTTGTGCCAAAAATGATTGGAATCGGGCCAATACTTCCTTTAGTTTCCATATACCAAATATAAACATTTTCGAACTTCCGATTGACTTTATAACGCATCTATCGATCAATATGATAGAAATCGTAATTAAATTCTAAAGGGGTCTCAAAATATCATCTATCTATATTTTTGTTATGATTACAAAGTCTATCAATCAATACCATCTACATCTCCGTACCTATATTTTTGTTATGATTATAAAGTCTCCAAAATTGAGATTTTAAATTAGAGATAATTTGCTAACTGTCAGGTTCCAAAGACAATATTTTGTGACTAAAAACTAGAGACTATGCTGTGAACTGTAACTGGTCACAAATTGAGACTTTACCTCAAAATGTCTTAAATAGTGACTAGAGACTCCTTACAGAATTGCGCTATTAAAAGATGTCCGTACATTTTTTTATGTCCTGTTCGGCTATTAACTTCCTTTCAAGCTTTTTCGAATCCAACCAAAGCACATGGTCTTCATAAATAATTGTGTCAGTGTTTGTTGGTGCGACTAATACCGAAAATTTCTCTAGTACTCCCATCTGTGTAAAATTCGACTAAAATATTTGGTACGAAGTATTTGGTTGCTTTTTATACACAACATATGGTGCCTCACACGGCCACACACACGATCCGATCACTTAATTTCATGATTAGCATATAAGCTTCCAAGTTTTCCGATTAAGTTCCTCATATGGTAATCGTCGCCTTACTAATTTTATGTTATCTTTCTTCTCTATTTGGTAAAGTCTTATAAACGGCTTGCTTTTTATATGAAAAAAAAAAATTCTATTTGATAAAATTGTCGACAACAGCAGGAACTTATCTCATGCTTTAATTTTCTTGCAGGGTCTGAGAGTGTACAACTATTTGTAGTTGTTTATTGCAGAAATTTTACAACAAATTTCTAAGGCTAAAGCCAATATAGATATGTATTTATGCATATACATGTACATATGTATGTACATAAGAAGGCATACATAATGAAGCAAATTACCTAGATTTGCTCAAGTATACATATAATTCGTTTTTGACTACAATTCACCAAGCAATTAAAATAAAATTACCATTCTACCTTGCAAAGGGCGAAACTGGTTCACCAGCTCGTTGCCAGCCCTCCTGCATATAATCAATTTCCATAAAATTCTTTTTCTCATTATTTACATAAATGTATACAATATTTTGCACATAGAACTCCACACTTACACCCAAACTTTGGAGCGATGGAAAGCGCTTCTTCAAAGACAACATTTTTTTAGCTTTATTTGCGGTTGGTTGGATAACTGTTAATCAATAATTTTAATTAATAGTGCTACGAGTTCATTTAATTCGGTTCTTTACATTATAGCCCGACGAGCAAGCGGTGGCAAAACAATTTGTATACTGCAAAGGAAAATGAAATCCAATTTGTAGTTTCCGTAGAAGCATGTGGATATCATTATGACGAGCGATTTCTGATCGAGAGTACTTGTTTGTTCAGTATTTATGTTGTTTCGAGCAGAATTTTGAAAACAATTCCATCTATTTTTAAATTCTATTTCGCAAAA
>NC_064307.1:8959496-8984496 GCF_023373825.1 Bactrocera dorsalis
TATGTAGATAAGTTGCACATCTGTGGCTGCGCCTTTATGCATGAGACGTATTTTGATATGTAAATAATTTTGCGTTTGAGGAGCTTCTTACCTGCCACTTTTTGTTATTATCATTTCGGTGCCAATTTGATGAAACTGTTTCCACAGCTGATCGTTTTGTAATTTTACCTCTGCGTCTGGTAGAGAGATTCTGGGTGGCATTATCACGTGTCCAGGTATCGGTATGGGTAGCATAGGCGGAAAAGGATCTGTTTTAGAAATGAAACTATGAATAAATACCAAAATTCCAATAAGCATATGAAAGGTAACATAATGTATAAAAAATCGTCTTAACATCTTTCTATTATATTAAATTTATTCAGCCGACTTGTGATTAATTATTATTTAAAGTATAGAAATGTTGGTGACTAAAAAATATTACTCCAAAAGGTGATCCATTTCGAGGCTCCCTACTTTTTTAAAGAAAAAAACACAGAAACTTCAATATTTAGCGGGTTTACTATCATTCGAAAGAACATTCTTTGACATTTATTTTTTTAGGATTATCTCTTTCGTTGAGTCCAATTTTCGTTCGATCATTTTGACTGGTAAGTGGCGAAAGAACTGCGTGATACATTGCTCCAAATCCGCATAGACTTTAGAATTTACATATTCCTACAGGAAGAAGTCTAACGGTATGATACACACGATATCAGTAGCGAATCGACCGGCTCAAAATGTCAAATTATCTGCTCACCGAAGTGTTCTCTCAATAAATCCAATGATTGGTGCGATGTGGCGCTGGTGTTTTTTGAAACCAAAATGTAGCAGATATCATGAGCTTCAGTTTCCGGTATTAAATAGTAGGTTATCATGGCGTGATAACGGTCGCCATTGACGGTTACGTTCTATATATAATACGGACCGATGACCGGCCGACAAACCACACCGAACCGTTGTTTTTTCTCTTGAATCAGTTCAGGTTTCTCTTCGTCCTAAATGCGACAATTTTGCTTGTTTATATATCCAATACATTCGAAATGGTCTCGAAAACGTCAGATCTTCTTGGAACTTTTCAAGAGACCATAGAGCGAAGCGATGTCGCTTGAGAAGGTCGTGCGACTTCAGTTTTTGCACAAGCTCTTTGTACGCTTTCAATTTAAGATTTCGACATAAAATACGTAAGTGGCTCCTTCCATACGACAGTTCGAGTTGCTGGGAACGTCGCCGAATGGACTCTCCACGGTTTTCGTGTACACTCTCAGCCACGGCTGCTATATTTTGTTCACTGGATGCCGGACGTGGTATATTCGACTGAATATTATTCAATAAAGCTGGGTCTCAAGACGGGTGACGGTGTTGCGAATAGTACATTCAGTAGGCCGATTATGTTGATCATAAGTTGAGCAAAGAGCGCGAAACACATTCTTTACAGAACGTGAATTTTCGCAATAAAGTTGAACGATTTGTGAACGTTGTGCAGCGTAAGTCTTTGCATGATGAAATGCCAAATACTCGTATACTGAACAAAAATAACATAACGGAATGAGACGACTCACGTGTGATCTGTCAAAAAAGGCTATTGAAAAAAGTACCTCTACGTGGATCGCCCGTTAGGTGTACTGACAACAACCATAAAAATAAATAATTTTTTCGATCAATACTTATTTTTTTCAACAGTTTGTAGTTGTCTGAACTTTGACTAAGCCTTAAGTTTTGTTGTAATAAACCAATATTCTCCTGATAATTTTATACTTTGGAATGAGCAGACTAGGTCGGAGTTGTCGGTATTTTTGTATGCCGGTATGCCGGTTTACGGTGCCTTTTTGGGTACCGAAGTACGTTATAAATACTGTAAACTAACATTTCTTAAATACTACCAATAAACCATACGATCATCGATAAATAGCAAGTTTCACACCATATGAGCAGATGCAAATTCATACCATGACTGATCTTCCTCTGTGTTTGACTGTCTATTGGCATTTCATCTTTGAAAAATAAATATTGAATTTGAAATTTTTGTGAATGAATCAAATCCTATAATTCAACAGACTGCTTAAAGTTTCAGTTCTGTTTGCAAAAGTGTTTAAGTTTTTTAAAATATAACTTTGTAAAATTTATGAATATAAAATCTACTGGCATGTTTGACCTATTGAAAGATGAAATGATAAGACACACAGGAGTATAAATACTTTTCCGTTTAGGAATTTTTAACTTTGCTACTGATATTTAATATTTTCATAGAAAACGAAAGAGTTTTCTGGTTAAGGGCTTGAGACGAACAAAAGCAACAAAATCGAGATAAAACTAATGTAAGATACTCTTGCGAATTGTGATGATATACATACTATTATGAGCAAAAAATAGTAAGACTTTTTAATCAAAATTTATTTTTTTCTAGATTGGTATGACCATCAATGACATCTGTGCCAAAAGTCATATCAAAATAATTATTAGTGTTTAGTATACCCTCTCCTTTCGGAAGTACATAAAGTGCATTCGGCGATTTTTTCGATGAGTGAAATTATTCAACAAAGAAGTTAAATTAAATTTTGTGTGTGGAAACGAATTTCTGATGCCGAAGCTTTAAGAATATTGGAAAGGGCCTTCGCTGATAATTGTTTGTCACGATCAAGTGTTTTTGATTGGTACAAATTTTTCAAAGCGGTTCTAGAATGCGTACCGACGGCCATCAACATCAACTGATGATCAAAACGTCAATAGAACGAGGAATTGGTGCTTGATAATCGCCGTATAGCAATCAGAGATCTTACTGGAATATCGGAAGGATCACTGAAAAATCATTTAGGCTTAAGAAAAGTGAAAGCACTATTGGTTTCAAAATCACGAAATTTTTTCGAGAAACAGCGTCGCGTTAACGTCCGTGAAACAATGCTTTCCGGCTACCAGAATGTCAAGAAACGTATTATTACTGATGATAAGTCTTGATCTATGCTTACGACCCGGCAGCAGACGATCAGTCGGTCGAATATCGTGGTAAAGGTGAGCCGAAGCCGAAAAAACCACGTCAAAGCAGTTCAAAAGTCAAGGTTTTGTTGAAAGTTTGACTTTTCAGCAACTTCAAACGAGCGCTCCGCGGAAACTAATTTGAGTCAATTGAAGACATTCAAAGTGAATCGCTACGCATATTGAAAGCTTTTCCGAAACTTGACTTTAACAACTTTTTCGAGGAATGGAAAAAACACTTCCACAAGTGCATTGGGGCCAAAGGAAAGTACTTTGAGGAGGACGACATAGATTATGGAGAATAATATAAGAATTTTAAAATTATGACAAAGTCTTACTATTTTTTGCTCATAGTAGTGAACAATATGAAATGTACGTAAGATTCTTACAATTAAATTATATGAATTCCAAGCACAGTTTCCGCCGTTTTATATAACCAATTTAGTGAGATTGATAAAGATCACAAACACAGCTCAATGCTTTTTCGCACCGTATGTTGACGCTCATTCGAAATAAGATATGAAATCAAATCCGTGCATACTTAGTCTTTTTAACGCACTGGAACTTTACTTCTAAAATATTAACTTAAGTGATTAGGCTAACCGAAGTTTTAACAGTGTTTTTTAAGCATTAAAATACTTCTTTGAACTTTACGATGGCGGTAGAATCCTGGTTTGGAATTTTTCTTCTTGGAATTTGCTCACAGAGCATCGATGCAATAATAGGCTTAATTCTCTGAAAATTTATGAATCTGCTATGCATCAGCGCCACGCTGTAATGTGTATTCGCAACTATAGGACGCCACCCCAGACATGCCTTAACTTTTATGTGGATAGCTCCAAATCAAGTTTACAACCCTGCAATAAGAGGGCTCAAATAAACTCACTCTAGCGTTAAAGCATTCAATGCAGTATCCGCTGGGGGAAGCAGAGGAAGGACCTGGCTTCTCTTGGAATCTCCAATTCGCGACAAGCAGCAAAAAGGAAGAAAGACTCGACGCAGTACCGGCGGGGGAAGCAGAGGAACGGAACCTGATTCCTTGGAAAGACCAGATGGAGAAAGACCTGTCATCTCGGCAAAACTCTGCCGCTACAACAACAATAACGACAGGTGCGCTGTTGTAAACTCGGCTATAACCGCTTAAGCGGCGTCTACGCCAATGAAGAAGAAGAAGAATGATTTAAATAATGCCGTCGGACAGCCACAGAGTGCATGCTCTGAAAGGCATCTCTAAACAAATTTCTACGATATTTAAATGCTTATATGTACATTAGGTAGATAAATAAATAGTAATTGCACCGCGACCTAAGATTTATTGTGCCATTTATATGATACGTATGCAAGCGAAAATGCGTATGAAAGCCTGCGTTTTCAATGAAATGAAAATATTACCTGGAATACGTTGCATAATTTGTTGGCGATAGATTTCATGTGCGATTTGCTGTTGCATTCGCAGGTCCACAAATTCATTCATCGTCATCATCTTGTACACCTTCGATTGGGTCTAAATAAGCTTGAATAACTCTTGATGTTTGTCTCGATTATTATGTGTTCTCAGCAATAATTGACAAAAACAAGTTTGCTTTTTGTTTCAACTATTGCATTACATATTTTCTAATCACTGCATACTATTATGTTCCGTTATTTTATGTGAGTGCTTTCATATTGTATTTATACTGAACAATACAAAAAATAAATTGATTCACAACACTTCTCCGCAACTTTCACAAACGAGCAATATGTCAAGTGATTTAGAGTCACGTCGGTACTCGATTTGTTTGGAAGATATTTTTAGCGCGATAAATATTATATGTAGCATATAGAGGCATACGCATGTGAAGCATTATCGTTAGCGAAACAGGTGCTAAATTATCTAAACGCTTTGCTCTTTTGCAATATTAATTTAAAAACGTGTTAATGATCTTTATATCATTGGCAACAGATCGTGCAGCTTGCGCCTTCTGTATCACAGTAAATAGTTATGCACCCTCTAACACTCGTCGTATTGCGGTAAACATTAGCACATGTTTATGTATTTTATATGCACATACAACCGAATGTGTACAATAGCGTTGAATGAAAGCTCTGCTATGTACATAAGTATAACCGCATAAATAAATAAAAATGTCAACGAGAAGCTCGACAATCGCGCGAGGGCGTTAATTCAATTAGCTGGCTGCAGTGGCTCTTAGCATAGTTTCAGGCCAGTAATGTCTGCAAGATATTTAGCGCGCGAGATAAAGCAATTATATGACAATTAGAGAAATCAAATTTAAATAGCCAGTGTCACTTGGTTAATCAAATTGTAACGCCAATGACTTAGTATGAGAATTTCTGAGACACACTGTGACACACACTCAAACGATTCAATGTACTTTCAAATGCACGCTGACACAAGTGTACAACGTGTTATTACGCCGGTAAAAACTCGTGCCCGTCCCTAACAAAGTTGACTTTAAAACTGAGTAAGTACTACTAAGTAAGTTTTCGCATGCAATGCTCGCTTAAAGAGCTTCCACGCTGCTGAAGGTCGAGTCGAAGCAGCTCACAGCCGGTTCCAATCAAGGGAACATGAATCCACAATGTGCAAATGAGCGTACAAATATCTTAACACAACCTGAAGTGGCACATTTTGTTACACAACTTTTAAACGCTGAGAGGCAAAGGTTGTCACTTATGTACATACTACAGTACATTCGAAGCGAGAAGTAAACTGCTGTTTTTCACAATATTTGTTTTCTCCACTAACAACGCTTCACGCTCACACGATCGGTGAAACTGAAAAGTGCGAGAGCGATTCGAGAACGTGTCGATGTGGAGAGCGGCCGAAAAGTGATCTGATTGGCTGTTATGACTTCAAATTGAATAACTGTGAGTGCGCGTGAAACATTGTGTTCGAACTGCAGTTGGCTTGGTGGCTTGTTTCTGTCGCCATTTTGAAATTCACGTCTTGCTGCTGGTGCTGATATTGACGCTTGAAGTTGTTGACTTCCGACACCGTCGTTAATCCCATCTCCGTTACGCTTTACGTGTTGGCCTCCTTTAGTATCACTCTATCTTCGTTATCTGACTCCTCCCTCTTCAACAGCTGTTATGCAGTTCTTTTTGCAGTATTTTATTTGCAAGAACACTGTATTACATTACAATTAGACATACATATACATGTAGTTACTTATGTACACACATATGAGATCTTTAAAATAGTCAAAATTGCTTTCCAACGACGGTCTTAAAAATACTAATTGTATGCTGATGCTTAATGTCTATAATTAGTGAAAGGCTCATTTCAACACCCTAATTGTCAATAAGAAATTGTATATACCAAGAGCATTCTGTAAATATCATAACATGCAAACCATTACAATGGGTAAAAGTCGAGTAACCTAACAGCACGAGCTTAAACACGCCGAGAGTTATGTACATACATATGTATATCTCTTTCACTAAATAATACCAGAATTCACCGTATAAAAATCTTCTTAACATACAGTTGAACTTCCCTGAAACGAATCACCATAATGCACAAAAAAGTCTTGAGTTAGAGAGGATTCGAGTCATGGAAGAAATTTGTATGAAATTTTACTTCTATGGCCAATTCAAGAGTTCGAGTGAGTTACGGACGTTCGAGTTATGTAAATTCAACTGTATTTCTATTATTGTTCTGGAAACTGAATATGATCCTTGTTTTGAGTCAAATGTTATTGGCCATTTAAAATTCTTTAGGATCAGTATATGTCTGTATGTCATATAAAGGAGACGATAAGTTACCCTTAAATAATTACGAATTAAAAATGATCAAAATCCATGCACAGCCAGCCAAGCGGAAGTACACCCACCATTGCAGATAGTTAAATCCGGAACAATTAGTACCGCTGACGAATTGCATTGTTTATGTGACGCGCCTTGTAGCCTGTTGGTGGTATGAGCACCTACAAAAGTATCTATATACATACATATGTACGTGTGTTGAATCGGTGTCGCCCGGAAACCATTCAAGGAAATTAACAACAAATCACTCCCGTCTCAAAGACAATCAGTGTAATAAATGTGTGGGCAGACTAGTAAATATCCGCATTAGATAAAAGGTGCCTCTTTGTTTGTATATACAGATATTTATATAGATATGTATGTTTGCATGAATGTACGCAAACGCATTTTTTCGCTCTACCTGGCTGGTTGTCTCGTCATAACTACTAACTATTTCACTATGGTGGTAGTACCCAGCAAGGAAACACTTACAGGTCTATAGCTCTATAATTAGAGCAAGTTCTTCATATTCATATCAGTTGATGGCAGCAGTTTGTGTCTAAATCTTCCAATTTATAGGCGCGAAAATATTTTAAATATTAACTTTTTTATTCTGCTAGTTATTATTTTTTTTCTAATAATGATGCCCCCATTTGCGGTTTTCAACCCAACTGAATATAGGGTTGAAGTTTTTAAATTTGATATTATCGATATCAACTCAACCCGTAGAGAAAATTTCGGTTGATTTGTTGTCAAACTTCAACTTTTTTGTGTTTTTACAGTTTTTAGCTCTATGTCAGTGAGGTTGGCTAGAAAATCAAAAAGTTCAACTACTACCAATCAGTATAATTAATTTTTAACTACTTTAATCAGTTGTAAAAGGTGAAAAATTTGTTGAGCCTCTAGAAAAAGATGGACGAGACACGTTACAATTTGGAAAGAGCAAAAATATCATTCAAAGACTGTGGGAAGTATTTCGTAAATAAAGAGTCGTCACAATCTACTATTCCTATTAAATTTAATTAAAAATTTTGAAACGTTTTGGTTCTCTTAAAACCTTCTTAACTACCATAGATATCGTGCTTTGTGCCAGACCAAAGTTAAAACTATTTAACCTTCAAGCGGGCGCGCGGTCATTTGTAACGGGAGCGGGCGCGCGTAACCGAAAAGACGTTTGGGATGAATAAAAGAAATAAAGCACTAATTATTCATTAATTATTTATTTATTTGTACTTAGATATATTATCTTTGTTCTTAAAGTCTATTTTGTCAAAAAAAGTAATTAAAATTATTTAAAAAAAACAATTATTAAACTAATTAACATAACTCAAATATTCTTTGCATCAAAACAAAAATTAGGAATACAAAACCCTTTCACATATCTTAGACTAGTATATATACCTAGTATAATAATAGAAAATACAAAATAAGAATAAAAATGAATTAAATTTGGTTTAGTTTTCATCAGAATCAGTATCTTCGTCCATATAACATTGATTGCAAATAAATGTTGTATGACATCTGCAAATATTTTTCATACATTGCGTTTTTGATTGCCTCCTTTTTTTGGCTGGACATATTTTACAGGTTCTTCTGGATGTGCCAGAACTAACTGCTGCTGTATCAGCAGCACCAACTTCCATATTCAAATGTTCCCTTATGTTTCTTTTTAGTTTTCTTGGAAGGCCTACTATCGTTGATCTCCTTTGGACGTACTCTTTTGTCAATTCAGTGCCTAATGTCCGTAAATACATTCGCCTTTTCCTTAGATTCATCTTATTTGCCCTCAATATCACCATACTATTTATTCCTGCAATATCCAGAAGACGAAGGAATAGTGTCAATGGTCATCTATTATTCTTCCTTGAAACCGAATACATTTTGACTTTTTTGTCAACTTCATCGACACCGCCCTTTGTTTTATTGTAAAAAGTAACTATGCTGGGTTTGCGCTTTTCATTTGTACTTTCATCAATTTCTGCAGCATAATGAAGTGATGATATAGGAACTACAGATCTTTCTTTTTTTAGGCACATAAAAAAGTCCAAACTTTATTCAATAATAATGAATGATGGCCGAAGAACTACTATGAGCCTGAACGAGGGTATGTCGCATTGAGCGTCGCGCGTAACCTTTTCACTCGCGACTTGCTTCTCACGTCACTGTTGACAGTCATAACTTTGAAGTCGTAGATAATTACGTCTATCTTGGAACCAGCGTAAACACCACCAACAATGTCAGCCTGAAAATTCAACAGCTGCTACTTCGGACTGAGTAGGCAATTGAGAAGTAAAGTCCTCTCTCGACGAATAAAAGCCAAACTCTATAAGTCACTCATTATTCCCGTCCTGCTATATGGTGCAGAGGCTTGGACGATGACAACAACTGATGAGTCGACGTTGCGAGTTTTCGAGAGAAAGGTACTGCGAAAGATTTATGGTCCTTTGGCGTTGGTTACGGCAAATGTCGCAATCGATGGAACGATGAGCTGTATGAGATATATGACGACATTGACATAGTTCAGCGAATGAAAAGATCAGCTCTGAAAGTATTCGACGCAGTACCCGCCGGGGGAGGCAGAGGAAGAGGAAGACTTTCACTCCGTTGGAAGGACCTGGCTTCGCTTGGAATATACAATTGGTGCCACGTAGCGAAAAGAAGGAACGACTGGCGTGCTGTTGTTAACTCGGCCATAACCGCGTAAATGGTGTCTACGCCAGTAAAGAAGAATAACACTCAATGTGGATTGAATTTATAGTCTGATTTCGCATTTCACATTTTTACATCTTAATATAGGAATTTTAAAATAACTTTACACATTAAATTTGGTTAAAATTGGTCTAGTAGTTCCTGAGATATAGAATTTCACCTAAAAATGGGTGGTAGCAGGCCCATGGCCTAGTTTTGATACTGGCTCCGCACCGCATATGATGTGAAATTTAATGCTTGTGACGAATTTATTTGGTGAGTTATCGCACTTTAGTAGTTATCTAATCCGATTAATTTACATTACAACAAATGTTAGGTGGACAAAACCATTATACTTTGTAACAACATGTTGCGAACTTATAAAAACAAATCATAAAAATTTTTTATTTGCCATACTTTCATGAACACCTATTGAAATTAATGTTCATTTTGGTAATTCGTTTTAATGAATTTAGTTATGAGCTACATTTGGGTTGAAGCCTAAATACGGCGTCTTGCGCAGAAGCTAATGACAATGTGTGGTCAATTGTTCATAAAGATTACTGTTGCCGCCGTCCCACCAATTGCTGCCACTTAACAACTTCAACTCTTTACGCATAATTACAAATTCGATTCACATACTTAAGATGCAGCCCAACATATAAACAGGCTCCAATAATTGTGAGGTGTTCAATCGTGTTTTCATGCTTTCGATGACTACCGCTCAACTGCACACCGCACGCAGCTCACTTTATTTATGAGGTAAACATACAAATAAATCCAGGAGCATTTTCAAATAAACATACGCGCTTATGGCGGGAATATCTGACCGGCAAAATAGGCAGCGTCGATAATACCAAGGGCCATGCGCGCTCTCAAATTATCATAAGCAAATAGTAAAAGTCGAAAATGCGCTACTTGATACTGTTGTTAAGTTCAATGTTGCTTCTTTGATGTTGACTGTCTCAGCTCTTTACACTATATTTTACGCCACACAGGGTCCTGCATTAGAGTAGGTCATTTTGCTTTAGTTATGTCTGCTTTAAGATTCCTCTCCAGTGATAGGAATGAAATACATTTCATTTGCTTCGAATTATACAGAATTATCACGATGAAAAGTAATATAGTTTATATTCTACTTATTGCGGTATATGTATGTATGTATATTCATGGGATTTTCACAAAAACATATTATTATTTTATTATATTCTCATATCAATTTGCTCTAAATGTAAAACCCTTTAAAATCGGGCGTTCATACATACTATATTTATATGAGCGTTTATTGGTAGCAAATACGAACCGGTTCCAAATAGCAAAATTTCATATTCCACGAGGCCGTCGTTATCTTCGTGGACCACTTGAAGAGAAGATTAAGTGCTAAATCACTACTGGAGGTCGTCCCGTCCTGCCGTCGCTGCTAAGTGCGTAAGTCTTTGCTTTACTCAGTGGAGAGTCACTTAAGCAATGTTTAAGTGCTACCAACTGCTTGGCTTTTTCACTAACCATCTTCATGCATAGAAATTATTGAAGCACTTGAGTATTGTTATTAAAAGCAAAAACAGTATTTACTAATCGTAGACATTTACACAATTTGTAAATACATACATATATATTGTAGAATTAACGTACCCACATATGCGCCTGTGTAAGAATATCTCACAAAAGTTAATTGGTGGCTTCACTTCAACTATTTTGTAGATAACCATACTCAAAAAGTTTTCTACAAAAAAAGAAAGCTATGGTTGAAAATCCTTTAGAAGTCTACATTGTGGAGGCTGCGGATCAGTGGATCTAGTGCTACCTTAATGGCTGTAACCTCGGATTGGAAGACACTGCAATAGTAGGGAAGTCTGAAGCTTCTCTAACACTTGCACTCAAGCACCAAAATCCTTTACTTTCTTTAATATTTTCATCAATTGAAGAGGTCGTCCAGAACGAGGCATTTCTTCAACGATCTCTCGACCGTCTTTGAATGCTTGGTACCACTCGTAGGCTTGTGTGATTTGATAAAACTGTGGGTCATATTTAGCATAGCAATTAAGGACAGTTCTACCAACTTAGCAAAACCTTTTTTTAATATTATTTACCCGGGGAATTTAAGGACAATTTCCGAGTAAGAATGCACCAGTCGTTCTTCGTTTTTGCAGTTTGGCGCCAGTTAGAGATTCCACGTGTAGTCAGGTCCTTCTCCACCTGGCCTTTCCAACGGAGTGGAGGTCTTTCTCTTCCTCTGCATTCCCCGGTGGGTACTGAGTCGAATACTCTCAAAGCATCTATTTGGACAACATGACCTAGCCAGCGTAGCCGGTATCGCTTAATTTGCTGAACAATGTCATCACATAACTCGTACGGCTCATCGCAGAATCTTTCTCTAGAAAAGTCGTAACGCTAACTCATCAGATGTTGTCATCGTCCATGGCTCTGTACCATACAGCAGGACAGGAAACATGAGTGAGTCCTCGAGAGAGAACTTTACTTCTCAATTGCCTACTCTATTTTTATTCTATTTTCTTATTCCCTGTTTGATTTCGAGGTTGACGTTGTTGTTGGTGTTAATGCTAGTTTCACGATAGTCGAAATTATTTATGACTTTGAAGTTATGACTGTCAACAGTGTCGTGGTGCCGATTCGCGAGTGCGACGACTGTTTGTTTGATAACAGGAGATATTTCGACTTGTCCTGGTCCACAACCAGACCCATAGGCTTCGCTTTCTTCCAGCCTGGAGAAAACCGAACTACCGACGCGGTTGTTTGGGTCAATAATAACAATATCATCTCTGTTCAGGTGATAAATATAAATCAAATCTATTGAACATGTTCTGCGATTCGTAGAAGAATACCTTAGAAATATTTATTTTTTCTGGGATTAAAGATGTAGTCAGCCATTGTAAGAATAATTCAGTTCTTAGGAAACTATTAAGGGAACGTCCCCACTTTGCAATGAAAGTTAGTTGTAAACATAAATATGTATGTCATATTATGTATTCTGCAGATTGGCTGAAAACAAACGAAAGCGAAATTTGGTGTTGAATATAACGCCCGGAACACATAGAGCGCGACAGACTGCAAGCGACATCTGTCAAATATTAAAATACACATTTTCTTATGGCCATAGTTATGTAGTTGTGGAGCTGCCTCAATAACTGCGTCCTTAAGAACGTGTGTATTTTAATATTTGACAGATGTCGCGCTCTGTGTGTTCCGGGCGTGAATAGCCACAGTATCGAAAAATGTGAAGAAAATTTCGGTGACTGAAACCCCCCTACTAATTACAAACATACATATATACTTAATTAATCTAAATTTAAATTATACGCTCGCACCAACATGTTGCACAATTATGTTCATTGTATGTGTGTAGAATACAGAATGTTTATATAAATAGCTGGTGCGATTGTGGGTTTCGTTCGGTTTGAGTAATTAAATTCTCTACCCTCTCTTTCCACTTAAAACACACTTTTTGAACACGTGGCATGGTCCGTGCTAATCAGAAACACACTTTTCACCCTGCCGCTGTTATATTATTGACTACATTTATAGCTACATTAAGCATGTAGATACTCCCAATTCGTTGAATTTACACTTCTATATGTCTGCATATACACTCATACTTATATCCCTTTAAAATAACTCAAAATTTAATTTTTTCAACACGCTTTTACATATTTAACAAGTGGGACCTACTTCGGGTGGAAGCAAACATTAGATAATATGACAATTTGTAAGAATATACCGTCAATTTAATATTTCAAGATAATTTCAAAAATAAAGCAATAAAAATTAGCTTATCCCTTTTAAGTCCAAGTTATGGTCTGATCAGGCCATTAAAAAAAAATAAAGCATTTTGATAAGTTGGTAGCACCGTGCTTAATTGTTATGCCAAATATGAGCGCGATCTGTTAACCAGTTGGAATACAGAAAGTCCTAGTCGGTACACCTCAGTAGTGTGTTGCGATTTTTACAATGGATAAAAATATCGAACAAAGAATTTGTCACAAATTTTGTATTTATAACCAAATTTCGTGTGCGGAATCATTGCGAATGTTGGGAAAGGCTTACGGTGATTCAGTTTAATCAAAAAACACAAGTCTACAAGTGGAACCAAGCCTTCAAAAACTGTCGAGAGTTCGTTGAAGACATGACTCGTCCTGAAGGACCTTCGACCTCTTCAACTGATGAAAATATTAAATACCTGGTGCTTGAAAATCGTGAGGCAAGTGTTAGAGAGATGGCAAGGGAGATCGACATCTCTCTCGAATCCGTTCGAATGTTTTTGGTAGACACTTTGGGTATAAAGCGCGTGCTTGCTCGATTCGTCCTGATAAAGCTGATTTTTTTTTCAAAAAGAGTACCGTAAACAGGCCTCTTTGGACATGCTTGATCGTGAGAATTCCGATACCCTTAAGGTATGACCATAAGACAATCATCGGAATGAAGGGAAAAAACGAGCCAAACCAATAAAGTTACGCCAAAGCCGATTAAAAATCGAAGTGATGTTCACTTTTTTCGATATTCGTGTTTTGCTGCATCATGAATTTGTTTCGGAGGGACTGATGACCAATAAGGATTTCTATTTGGCCGTATTGAGGGGTTTGGGTGAGAACATCCGTCGAAAACGGACGGAATCGTAGAAGACCCATCGCATCGAGCCGCGAATGTGACCGAATTTAAAACCCAAAACGCAATGAATACCATCGATCAAACACTGCCTTCACCAGATTTGGTTCTTTCTGATATTTTCTTGTTCCCCAAACTGAAATTGCCGCACGAGTTTTCATTCGATAGAAGAGATAAAACAAAATTCTTTGAAGGAGCCGAAGGACATTCCCAAAAGTGTTTCGAAGATTGGAAAAATCGTTGCCAATAGTGTATTTGGTGGGGATTACTTTGAAGACGAATAAATAAATATTGATGAATAATTTAATTTTTGCGTTTTATTTAAAATATCCGGGTACTTTTTTGTCACAATGTAAATCACTAAAATCTCACTGCATATCACTTACATATATTCAGTTAGTTTAATTAACCTTCTTAATGTAGCGTTACTTCTACTGCGATGTACTCAGCACACAAAGGCCACGGTAGCTCAGTCTATAAACTTACCACATTCAAGC
Source organism: Bactrocera dorsalis (assembly GCF_023373825.1). Taxonomy (NCBI): domain Eukaryota; kingdom Metazoa; phylum Arthropoda; class Insecta; order Diptera; family Tephritidae; genus Bactrocera; species Bactrocera dorsalis. The sequence goes on from NC_064307.1 coordinate 8,973,998, forward strand.
CATCTGTCTCTCGGAAGTTGTGATAACTCATTTTGATTATTTTATTTTGGTATGTTTTTAGAGTTCTTATGCTGTATACTTATGTTTGAGAAGTTAAATCAATTAGTTGCCACATCTTTCATATATTGTTTGAACAAAGCAATTAATTGCATGAGTACTTAGTTCACAAATAACTTAAATCTCCACTCTTAAATATAGATTTAAATGTGTAATGACACAAATAATGTTTATATGATTTATTCTATTATAGCAATATATAAATATACAAATATATAAAATATAAATAAATATCAAATCCACCTAAGCCTTATATGTAGGTAATCGTGTAATCGTCAACATGGAAAATTTCATCGAAAGTCGTGCAAAATAGAATAAAAATTCCATTAATGATGAATAAACAACGTGGAATCGTTGGCACTTCAAAAATAACAACGATATATTTAATTTTATTTATAAATAAACACAATGCACAGGTGTACTCATATTCAAATGAAAAATGAAAAAGAGTATGTGCAAATGTTTGTGTGTTCACGTGTTTTTGATATATGAATTGATCTTACATTTTGATATCAAAGGGGTTTCTGCTACGACACTTTTTTCCAATCCCGTAATTTCGAGATTGCTGTTCCAGCATCGACATCACGCTCTAGCTGTGTTGCCAGGAGTGATAAATTAATTTCAAAACAAGAAAAAAACGTTAACTTCGGTTACACCCAAGCTCGATTAAAAAAGTAATCATACTTGAACTTGATTTTGATAGGTCAGTTAGTAAGACAGCTATATGCTATATCTTAACAACTTATCCGGAGATTATAATGTTGCCTTGGCTACTAATCTATTTGTATGTTAAATTTCGTGAAGATGTACTATAGTGCTCTGATACCGGAGACAAATGAGAGGCGAAATTTTATATCTACGTATTGTTCATATGTCCTAAACCTCTAAAGCTACAATAAATACGGGCAAATCTTATAAGAACCTCTACCGGCAAAAAATGATATCGGACCGCCCACACCCCAGTTAACGGTTTTGTAAACTGATAATAGAGGGATAAATTAACAACTAAATGCTTCAGGGACAATTTACATACCATTTTACACCCAAAATGGTAAGGAGGGGGTTTATAGAAGCCAATGGACGGGGCACCGCCCATATTTAGGTGAAAATAAATCCATATCCTGAAATCTACGAGAAGATTTTAACCAAATTCGGTATGTAATATGTATTATCAGACAAAAACCAAATAGTGCCTTTAAGGTACACATTTCACCATTGACGAAATCGGACTATAACTTTTCAAGAACCCAGGCGCCAAATATGTGGACCTCGAGCGTATGGCTGACTTTTAGCCGAATATATCGGTCAATCTGTGAATTGAGCGGGAACTGATCCTTGATTACTTATTACTATACTCTTGCAACATGTTGCTACAGAGAACAAAAATTGTGTTCATCAGTAGTTCTTTATTTCACCCCTAAAACTAATCGACATAGATATTTGTATATATACATAAAAATAAATGATCAGGATGACGAGACGAGCTGAAATCCACATATCTGTCTGTCCGTCGCCTCATCCCGGATGGATCCGGGGTAAAAATTGGACGATGGGCATGTTGATTTATATAAAACGACATATCACGGAACCTTGCCGACCGATTTTAACCAAATTCAGTATATAGCATTTACATTCTGTTCAAGCCTCTAGATACCGAATATTCGGACCACAGTATCTATAGTAGATTTTTTAACGCAAATATCGGTAAATTTGTTAGGTTTATAATTGAAATTCAGGTATAATCCTTTTATGATAATGGTATGTCTGTGTAAAAAAAAAATGGGTTGAATCAGGTTAATACTTCCTTATCGTCCACATACGTAATAAAAAGAGTCTCGAACTTCCGGGTGACTTTTTACCATATTATCGGCCAATGTTGTGAGTTATCTCAATGAAAAAGTGAGAGCGTGGTTTACTCATAAAATTTGGGCTTTCCAACACACGGCTGACTTTACTCCATATGATTGATCATGGTATGTCAGATACTTCAGTGAAACCCAAGTATGTGGCATGCGGTCGACCAACTCAAATATGTATATTACTTATAACGATTTTCTTTTAATTTTTGTATCAAAACTTATGCAGAATATATCGGTAAGTGTATGAGTTCCAGCTGCTGGTGTATGACGATGATTTTCATATCATCGGCTTCAACACCCGTGCCGTTAGTTCTGCTTTCTCCAGAATAGACAAGGAAGCAAAGCAAATGGGTCTGGCAGTGAACGAGGACAAGACGAAATATCTCCTGTCATCAAACAAACAGTCGTCGCACTCGTGACTTGGCTCTCACGACACTGTTGACAGTCATAACTTTGAAGTCGTAGATAATTACGTCTATCTTGGAACCAGCGTAAACACCACCAAAAATGTCAGCCTGGAAATCCAACGCAGAATAACTCTTGCCAACAGGTGTTACTTCGGACTGAGTAGGCAATTGAAAAGTAAAGTCCTCTCTCGACGAACAAAAGCCAAACTCTATAAGTCGCTCATAATTCCCGTCCTGCTATATGGGCTTGGACGATGATAACAACGGATGAGTCGACGTGCGAGTTTTCGAGAGAAAAGTTCTGTGTGCGCGTTGGGCACGGCGAATATCGCATTCGATGGAACGATAAGCTGAACGAGATATATGACGGAATTGACATAGTTCAGCGAATTAAAAGACAGCGGCTACGCAGGCTAGGTTATGTTGTCCGTATGGACGAAAACACTCCAGCTCTGGAAGAGGAAGACTTTCACTCCGTTGGAAGGACCTGGCTTCGCCTGGAATATCCAATTGGCGCCACGTAACGAAAAGAAACGACTGGCGCGCTGTTGTTAACTCGGCTATAATCGCGTAAGCGGTGTCTACGCCAGTAAAAAAGAAGAAGTATGAGTTCCATAGAGTATACATATATATGTATACATATATAAAATAGATTGCATTCCGATACTCTAGTTCCCTTTTTGCACCTTAAGGTGTATTCCTAGCTTTGGTTCTTATAAGTTGCAAGAATATAAAATCTTCTGTAAATTCTTCCACCCGAACTTAGCCCTCCTTACTTGTTCCGCTTAATATTTATTTTAAATAGCTTGTTTCGAAAGGAACCAGAATGAATTGATACGTAAACAGAATCTCGTGATCTTTTACTTAAAAAACGCTGGGGATTAACATAAATCGGAGTTCGATGTCTTGGGCAGAGTTGCCATCAAAATATCCATACTTTTTATAAAAGAACATCAGATCTGAAGGGTTTCAACAATCTTGTTTATGAAGGAGAATTTTTTAGTTATGTCTAAACGCAATGTATGCCCGGACCTTCTACATATTTTAAAGACACTTGTACATATGTACATACACATACATATGTACATACTTGTATTTCCAAACAAATTAGGGAAGGCATATTTTCCTGTTAGAAATACGTTCTGAGATTTGACATAACTAAACTTTTTGATGTTAGTGGTAACGGGGATCAATCACCGCTATAAATTTGTGGACTAAGAAATAAACGGATGTGGCCACTCTGTTACCATATGCGCTATATTCGCGAGTCGGCGGTTGCGGGTCGGTGGCATCGCATCTCTCTTCTTGTTTATTCACACTTGGTGTTATTTTGTGGCTTCTGCGAGACGCTTTATTTGTTAAACCAATTTGAACGACTGTGACATATTGACGCATCATTAAATGGGCAATGGGCGCAGATAAGCCTGAGGCTATTATTTTTATTCTACGTTGGAAAGATGTACTATTTGCGTTACTGCGACGCGGTTTCGTGACTACCAATTTTTTATGTAAATTTTTTTGTTACTTCGTCGACAGTACTAGTATAAACACTAATACCTCTTTAGCCTTATGAGTTTTTGCGCTGTCATTACTGTCTGCCAGCGCCCGTGCTCGAAATCATCCGTCTGTCTGTGGGTCTGTTGGTTCAGTGCTTGTTCTTGTTTGTTATTATTGCTGTTTAACATTGAATTATGAATTCAAAATTGTTGATTATTGATTATGCAAATGCATTTTCACACTTTAAGCAAAAATGCTGACGAATTTTCGTTTCGTCGTAACGTCGCTGACCAAATAATGGATTCAATAGTAAACAATAAATTCAGCTTGGCTTAATAGAGTTCAACAATGTTTCAAAGTATGACCTCCCTTTGATTATGTAGCTACCCTGGACTGAAGGAACCACATAGTCCGGAAATATTCTATTCTACTATAATTCTGATTCCTGTCTGATAAATAGAAACCTACCAGATTTATTCCAATTACAGGCGACATTTTATATATGTACGTATTTCTGTTGAATGTTATTATTTGTTTTTCTTAACTACTGTGGGCAAAAAAATGTAATAGTAAGACAATATAATTTATATTTCTCATGAAAACTCATTCGTCGAAGTCATCTGTGCCAAATGTCACTTTGTTGTCTTTCGGAAGAACATAAAGTACGTTCCGCAATTTTTACGAAGGGTGAAATTATTCAAAAAAGGAGTTTCATTTTGTGTTCGGAATCAAATTTGAGATGCCGTAACGTTCAGAATGTTGGGAAAGGCCTTCGGTGATAATGTTTATTGCGAGCAAGTGTTTTTGATTCGTACAAATTATTCAAAGAGGGTCGAGTACATGTTAACGACGAACCACGTCTAGGGCGGCCTTCAATATCAACTGATGATCAACACGTCAATAAAATACAGGAATTGCAAAATTCTTTCCGACTACTAGGATGTTATCAAACGTATTATTACTGACGATGAGTCGTGGATTTATGCTTACGACCCGGAAATACCAATCGGCCGAATTTCGTAACAAAAGTGCGCAGAAGCGAAAAAACCACGTCAAAGAAGGTAAAAAACCGAGGTTATATTGACAGTTTTCTTCGATTATCGGGGTTTAGTGTACTCCGAATCCCTTGAGGCCAGCCAAACTGTCAACAAGGAATATCTACTATTTGAGTGTTACGCATCGTTTGCGCGAAGCTGTTCGTGAAAAGAGGCCGGAATTATGAGCCAAAACAACACTTAGTTTTTGCACCACGAAAATGCACCGTCGCATACTGCATTGATTTTTCGTGAGTTTTTAGCCAAACCAATAACCAGACGACCGTTGCGAGGAAACCACTTTTAGTCAATTGGGGACATTAAATGGGAAGAGCTACACTCATAGAAGGCTACTCCGGAAATAGATTTTAACAACAGTTTCGAGGTTTAAAAAAACGTTTCTACAAGTATGTTGGGGCAAGAGAGATTACTTTGAGGGGGCGACATAGATTTTGAGGAATAAAATAAGAATTTTAAAATTATGAACAAAGTACGATGCAGTATTATACAGAGATTTTGACATATTTTACGTATTATTTGTTTCATTTGACAAGATAAAAGCAGCATAGTAATCGAAGGCACAAGTCGCCTAGATAGTTGTACCAGCGGCGTGGCAATCGCCCGAAAGCCGTTTTGCAGTGCAAACGTCTCACGTTTTGGCCGCTATTAGTGGAAACTTTTGGTCTATTTGTATTTTATAGAAGTACTTTTAAATGCAATTTCGAAAGTTCTCTCATGTAAATATTCCTTGGAGTGCTCTAATTTTATGCCGAGTTGAGGTACAAATAAGGTCTTTTTCTAGGTCGACGCAATGCTATTTTGTACGCATTGTCGTTAATTTCATAGAACTTTCTGAGCCATGTGAATGCTTGTTTATGTAAGTGGCATAAGATATTATTGTAAAGGGATCCTCAGGACATGTTTGTTTATGGTAGACCACAATCGCGTTTGTTGCATAGACGTACTTATGTATTAAGCAAACAATATACATACGGATAAACAATTATCGTACTCGAACAATGCGTGCACTTATGTTACTCAAACGAAAAGAACACATATTTAGGTAAACACATACAATAGGAATAAGTCTGTCCATAAATGCGATCGATTCGTACGACAATTAGCTAAATTCTTTATTGGCGTATACATATGTACATATGTATATTCATGTGGCAACATAAGGACGCATCTGCTTAAGAAAATAAGCAAATAAGGATAAGTGTCGATTAAAGGAAAGTAGCAAATTGTGCGACGATAACACAAAAAGCAAGGACATATTGTACTAAAGCAATTTCTAATTGTAATGAACATATTGTACAAACACATACATACATATAAATATGTATGTTAAGTTCTTGGCCGCTTGAAACACCAAAGGATATACACATGTTATTTGTACTCTCAAGTGGACTACTTAAGAATACTAAAGGAATATTCGATTATGTGTATAATGGTACATGCAGACCTATTTCAAAAGTTTGTACGTTTGTAGATGCCTAAATTTGTCAAACTGCAACATTCTTAAGTATACGAATTATGAGGGAATGCAATTCCAATAGTCCACAGTGCTTGTGTGGTAAATAATTTCTATTGTGAGCCTACTTAAGCCGTGTACAAACAGATTATTCAACCACTGAGTACAACCCACACAATCCCTTTCAGTTTCTATCACTAAGCAATTATAGGAATAACGAGTTTAGTTGAGGCTTGCGGAAAATGTCTGTAAAACAGTCATTTGGGGAGCATATACTCGTATGTACATTCATACATATGTATGTGTATGTACTTTTCTGCATCCTTGTTGACAATTTGGCCGGTCGGAAGAAATTCGGAGTGCACCTTGATAAGCGAAGAAAAGTGTCAACATAACCTTGACCTGTTTTGACGTGCTTCTTTCGGCTTCGGCTCACCTTTTGCACTATATTCAGCCTATTGATGGTCTGTTTCCAGGTCGTATGCATACCTGTAGATCCAAGACTTATCGCCAGTAATAATACGATTCTGATACATCCTGGGATTTGGAAATGCGACTCTGTTTTTCGGATAAATTTTCTAATTTTGGAACATATCGCGCTTTCACCTTTCTTAGGCGCAAATTATCTTTCAAAATGGTTTTCACTGATCATTTCGATATTCCACCGATTCCAGTAAGAAATCTGGATGTTGTCGATGTCGATTATCAAGCACCAATTCCTTTATTTTATTGACGCGTTGATCATTAGGTGATGTTGATGGCCATTCTGGACGTGGTTCGACGTCATCGCGTTCTCGGCCCTCTTTGAAAAATTTGTACCAATCAAAAACACTTGCTCGCAATGCTTATCACAGAAGGCGTTTTCATATATGTATAGAGTTAATGTCATTTATAATTTTTTACAATGCTCAAAATCGGCTGTGTTTGTAAAATTTTGCAGTTGGTCAATATTAATTGTAATTTGACTGATCGTATATTTTATCTCAAGCGAACTAGTGCCATTACTAATCGGAAATGCACATACATATGTACATATGTATGTATATGTACATATTTTATGTGGAAATCAACACATAACAATGTACATCATTTAACAACAACCAACAGATGCTGTTACTAAAAAAAAATTTTACTAATGTTATTGTTTTTAATTTATATTATTTGCGCCCTAAAATTTGTGTGCACTGGACAATTGCCTAACTTGCTTTACCCTGAAGACGGTTCAAATACGCTGCGAGCCACTGTACATACACCTGTACATATGTATGCAAATGCATCTTGAAGCGAAAAATATGTAAGTATGTATTCACAGTCACGTAGTTAAAACAATTTGCTGATAATACATAAGTATGCCCATTATGAATAATAACTTGACGGCTTCCTTATCAACATTCACAATACTTCTTTTTGGGCTGTGTACTTGATGCCAGGCGCTATACTACATTTCTATATACATACATACATATGTATACATTCTAGCATAGATCTGTTTTGAAATAACCCTATGTTTTATCGCATTATATACATACTTGCGTTTCTTTTATTTCGTTATTTTTATACTCTTCCAACATGTTGCTGCAGCGAGTAGTTTTGTTCACCCAACGGCTGTTTGTATCATTTAAAATATTATATATAGAGTTATATACTACCGTGAACACATTGAAAGAAATTTTGCCCATTTCATCTCCTTCAAAGTAATCCCGCTGCAATATACTTACATATGCCAACAAATTTTACTGTCATCATAGTACTTACTTGGAAAAATCCTCTGTCGTGATGGCCATCTTCGCTTCAGCTTTTATTTCCTCAATTGAGTCAAAACGGTGTCCTCACAGTGATTATGTGAATTTGCTGAATAGCCAGAAGTTACACGAAGGTAAATCAGGCGAAAGCGGTGGTTGTGGCACGATATTAGTTGAAAATGTGGCGAAATGATCACGAATAACCAATGCAGTATGGGATGGTGCATTCTCGCACTCCTTTGTTCAATAAATTCAGACATAGTTCACGCATATTTCAAAAATTGGAAAGCGTGTAGTTCTAGTTTTATTCGTCGCATTGGGTCATGCTATACCTCTTTGGAAAGCTCATTTCACGCGCTAACACGTGTTTGATTGATTGTCGTTTCTTTTAAGTTGTTCGTGAGTTATAGCGTCGCAAACATGGAGCAAAATAAAGAGAAAATACGGCATATTTTACAGTACTACTACGATAAAGGCAAAAAAAGAGGTACTATTGTGATCAAATTGAAAGGTGAATTTAGTACATTTCATCTCCTTCAAAGTAATCGCCTCCACCGCACAACGATGGTTTCAACGTTTTCGTTCAGGTGTAGATGTGGTCGAAGATGCGCCACGCTCCGGAAGACCTGTCGTCGAAAATTGCGATTAAATCGCTGAATTGGTCGAAAGAGACCGGCATAGTAGTCATCAAACCGTTATAAACATTTTAAGAAGCTTGGAGTACACGAAGGTAAATCGATGAAGCGGTGGGTGCGACACGAATTGATTCAATAAAAATACCGCAAGACTTTTTTGATAACCCAATACTAATCAATATTTTGACGTTAAAGTTAGCATAGATGTCACTAACAGTACTACCAACTTACAGAAAAAAACTTCACCGATTCGAAAAACACGCGAAATATAAATTAAGAATTCACCTTTCAATTTGATCACAGTAGTGAGTTGTCAAAATAAATAAATATCGGCGCAATAGTGTTCTCATCATAATGGAAGTTCTTATGGCAATAAATTTATATCATCTAGTAGTAATATATTAATAAACCGTCTATATTAATATCTTACTAAAAGGACTATACTTATGTAAGTAAGTATATATGTATGCATATTAAGTAAATTTTATGTCGACACACTTTTGATACACATGGTCTTCTTTACTTATTGGAGAGTTAAATTAACTTAGCGAACTTGCTAGTAGAAAACCTAATATTTTCAAGCGGTATTGTGCCAATGTTTTAGAACTTTTTTTAGTTATAAGCATGCGCGGCTTCTTATGCGCATACGCAGATAAATATGGGCATGTGCTCAATGCGCTATGGAAGAAGAAAAGTGTTTCGGATTTAAAATTCACTTCAGTGATCGTAGTAAAAAAGAAGCCGCTATTTTCAACACCACTGGTGACGGAAAAGCTGAAAGGAGAAAGCAGACGATAAACTAACGTGAATTCGTGGGGATCTATTTCAGATTTTACTAGGCTATTTTGACGGATGAAAGAAAAGGCTCTACAACAAAGATGATGGAGATAAGCCTGTCATTGATCCCACCTCAAATTGCGCACGGCCATTGGGATCTACTTTCACATATAGATGTACGTGTACGTGTAAAGGCTCATATTCGTCACTCATGCACACTTATGTACAAATGTATGTATGGTTGTTTGTATATATTGCAGGTACAGCACAAACGAAGATGTGCGCTTAAGGGAAACGCGGTATATCAATTGGGCGGACAACGGTATTGTTAGGGCTATTACACTTAGTCAGCTACCGACTTTAATACCAACAAAGATCACTCAAAGATGAAGAGAACAGATGAACTGCCGCCAGTAGAATTGGTTCACATTGGCGGACCTCTTTTATGTCGAAAAATACCGACGAGGGATTATCTCTTTATCGGTCCTAATCTCAAGTAGTTAATAAAGTGCATTACTTTGTGTTGTAGCCGCAACAGCTATTGATTACTGCCACTGAATAATTGGTCTTAGAAAGCGTGAGCGTCATGGCTTCGGTATGCGTATATGAATATACATACGAGTATGTATGTCAAATATTTGAATTTGTATATACATACAGGGAGAAAGTCACTCAAAATTGTACAGAACTATTCTTTAAGCATTTTATAATGAAGTTTTTAACTCAACCATATATTTCTCATTTAACTTCACTTTGAATCGCTAAAAACATAACTTGATCATACGTCTCTCCCATCAAAATTCAATCTATACCTAAGCTGGGGCCATATATCGAATATAATTGTCTTAGTCTTTCATATAAAGTTTAATACAAATAAATTCATAATTTCCAGCTTTAGTAATCTGTATAAGTTCGATCGGGTTTATAGACTAAAGTCGGACGAAAGCATGCCCGACGATTGGAATTTAAGTGTGCTCTGTCCAATCCACAAAAAGAGAAACCCCACAATCTGCGCCA